>NC_056538.1:14307500-14425000 GCF_910596095.1 Thunnus maccoyii
ATCATGTGGTTTTAAATAACTGTGAAATGCCAACACAAATCTCATACTGCTGTGTGTGTGTGTGTGTGTGTCAGTGTCTATTTGGGGACAAAGAACACAACTTAAAGGAGATAATAGCATATAGCAAGTACAGTTTGTGTCCTTTATAAGCATTTTAGGATTTAAAATACATGGGTTTGTGCTACCAGTGTGACTACTGGTTCCTCAGATCAGTGCAAAACATGACGGTGATCCCTACCGACTGTAAAACAGTGTGCGAGTAGCCCCGCTGGAATGCATGCAGTAAAAGTGGACGCGTGGGGGGGCTTGTTTGGCAGGTCAGTCAGGTTGAAGGATAATCACTGGTGTGTGTGTGTGTGTGTGTTTGGGGGTGTGAGGTAGATTTTGGCAGGTCACTGGGGCTTAGAAATGCCATTCCGGTCCATGAAGTCTTTAAGCCTGGTGGGAAAATCTGTCATAACTCCTGTGGCTCCCAAGTCAAATGCCCTCTGGAAGTCCTCCTCGTCGTTCAACACCCAGATGTACACCTGAAACCAGACGCAAGACTTGTATGGTTAACACACACACACACACACACACACACACACACACACACACACACACACACACACACACACACACACACACACACACACACACACACAGCAGTGGACGTTGCACAAGGCTCAAGAATGCTTCTGTACTCGATTAGCAGCCACTGTAGCCTATTTCCGAACATGTAGGAATCTTGGACATTTCCCAGTAACCGCTCTTAACTACGCCATTACACTTCTGCAACTAGGTCAAACACTGAGAGGCTGACTGTTGTTGTTGTTGTTGTATACTATGGAAAATTCTTCTGTGGTTCTTAGAAGTAAAGATGATACAGAGGAACGCATTGACACATAATATGGACCCCATCACTCTTAACTGTCAACGTTCGATATACTGGTTTGGAGCTCCAACAAAGTGCACATACATTTCCTTAAAACAGAAGTGGTTAATGTCATTATTATGCCTTCACAATATTCATTTATCATTTTTGCATCACCCATGTATTCAATCTTCCTTATAGAAAACTTTTTTTCTCCATTGTGAGGAAAGCCACAGAGGGCACATCATGGTAGTTTTACCTGAATTCCTCTGGCAGTTAGATGCTCAAACAGAGCTTTCCTCATCAGCAAGCTGCGAGAACAGATATAAACACTCATCAGCAGGGAGAAACTGCAAGTACAGCAAGGGTTGACCAAAGATTCAGGACGACCAAGACTGTACAAGTTTAGTTGTAAAATTGTAAAAGTGTCGCATACGTATGTGTAATTTCATAATGAGGCCTCAGAATACTTCACATCAGCACTTTAAAAAACAAACACGTGTTAATTGTTCAACAGAGAGAGAAATACAGAAATAGTCACATAAAAAGAAATGTTTTAACTGTTTAAAACTGTGAATTAAAGACACCCACAGACTCAGCCACTTAAAATAAAGGGGATAGAGTTATTTCCAATATTCAGACAGATGAGTGACTTACGTGTCTGCAACCCAGGTGATGAATCGCTGACTCTTAGTTAATCTGTCAGGATCCTTTAATCTGCAGAATCACACAGAAAAGTTAAAGTGTTAGAGAGTGTCACAGTGACACTTAAAAAAATGCATGAAGTGGTAGGAAATTTTCTAGTATTCAGAAATATATTGATCAATGCTCTTTCACTTTTTGCATTACAGGTTACTGGAGCTGCAAAAATGTCCGTTACTAAGCGAAATGTCCACTAGTCAATTACAGCCCACAACAACAGATGGAAACACAGACAACACATTTTCTGGGGACTGCTGAAATTCTTTCAAGGAAATGAAGGAAATCATTAACTTCAGTTGACGTAAATGAAGTAGGCCGGGAGAAAATGTACACAACAAACATCACAGACACTTATTCGCATAATAACTTGTTGAACACATACAACAGATTGATGAAACATGTACGTACAGTAACAGTGTAAATGTATGAGGGTGAAATGTTCCTCTAACCGGCATTACGTGATCATTTAGTACAACATAAATACTGTAGCGGCCTTGACAGAAGTGTAATAAAGGAAATCACTTAATCCTTAATGAATGTTCAGCACGCATAATCTGCTCTATGACCTTGATCTTTATGAACCTCTGACACATACTCCAGGACATGGTGTGTGAGTGTTTCTTTCAATGTCTTAACCAGTGAGTGAGATCATCTTTCAAACAGCCTTGTGGCCGCAAACAGACAGAAAGGACAAACTGCAAAAACTCAACCAGTGACAGGAAGAGAGGTGAGTACAACAAACCCAGGAACCGCAGGTCCCTCGTGCAAATTTTAAAACCTTTACCTGTAGTAAATTTAACTACAGAGAACAACGTAATATGATGTAAGTTTTATCATTTTATAGGTTCCAGAGAGCTAAAACCTATCTAATCTGTTTTCAAACCATCTTCCATCTTTATCACTTACTATTTTAAAAAAGGACACATGCTTATCCAGATTTAATTTGTTTTCTATTAAGTTCTCATCTTAGGAGGAAATGACAAACAATTCCTCACATTTTGATAAATAACTCTTAGCACAAAATCTCAAGGCCTTCATCAGCTTGTAGTTTAGTTCAGAGCTTCAGTGATATCTACCCTGTTTCTGTTCAGTTTGTCTCATGATGATGAAAGCCACAAGATGCGTATGAAAGCTTTGGAAAATTTCCAGCAAGTGGACCTTGTGCTAGAATGTTTCGTCAAACTACGACTTTCAAAGTCAATAATGAACCAGCAAACTCCAAGTCCACACATTGTTCACTCAGACAAACAGCAGGTGGTTTTTTTTTTTTTTGACTATAAATGGGGATCAAATTGTCGCATTTATTGAAACTCTTGCTAACGGATGGGCAGCAGCTAAAAGTATTAATGCCAATTGAACCTTTTAAGTCTGATTTTATTCTAGTAGTTTGTGATAGTATGTATGCACTAAATGTCTTAATAGGTTTGTCCCTGTTCAGTCAGAATTATAGTTTAATGATGTGTCCTAGTCTCACTAAAACCCATTTCAGGACTTGAGCCTCAATTAAGGTGAAAAAAGTTTATACCCATGTAAACCAAACCCTGATCTTTGACCTACTGCTATCAAATGTTGTGTACTTTCAGATTGATACTGATTACGTCTGGTAGAGTGTTACAGTTGTCTGACCAACTAAAACTGTAGAGGACATCTGTGTCATGTTGTACAACACCCTGTAGAGCACATTTACATGTTTATTTCTATGTGTTTGTACACAGTCTATGGTGTATACCTACTTGGTAATAATAGAGGGCATTGGGATCTCCAGGAACTGCTCCTTGAGGGGAACAAAGGGGAGAAGGCCGGTGTAGAAGAGGCCTAGCAGCTGTAATACTCTGGGAAAGCTGAACAACACTGGAATACGGGGGTTCTACAAAACACACACACACAAGCAGGATTTGGGGTCAGTTCCCTTTCTAATTCAGTCTCTCTAATTCAGTGATATGTGAAAATGAGTCTGTACTTTCAGAAGGACTCTTGGGATGATTTGTCTGTCAAGAAAATGATTTAAGACTAACAAACAAGCGGATACAGAGTTATTTATATTTAAATATCTCCATAATCATAAGTTTTCATCCATAAGTCCATAAGTTTTCTCTACAGTGAGTGAAACTATATTACAGATTGGTAGCAAAACATGCACTCTTCTTCCCTCCTACAGGAGCTTATTCACCCAAATATTACATAAAAATAATATTATTGCTGGTGGCAGGTTCAGTGGAGATTCACTTTCTGAAATGACTGGAACAAATGTAAACTAAACACATAATTCTGTTATGGAAACAACACCGTCTGTAAGTGAACAATGACGAACAACCTCGCATGATATCTGTCTAAATGTAAGGCCATGTATCTCATGTCAGTGTACCTCTTTGTAACACTTCTTCACAATCTGGTTGCTGGCGTTGCCCCACACAGTCAGATGCTCTCTGTCGTATTTGATGACCAGCTCGGAGACCTGCAGGAATAATAAGTCATCATCAAAAAAAATCCATACAACACATGGTGCTGTACACAAAAATTATGTGAGCAAAATGAAACAGAAATCTTGTTATCATTTCATGTTGCCTATTGCTATTGCACTCAAATGCTGCCATCTTTCAGAATTTGGCTACTGAGGAGCATAAAGCATATTAACAGCCTTTCAAGTCACTCTTGCCTTTGTAATTTGATGTATTTTCTGTTAAAAAAATGAATTTTGGGACAGTGCTGGTTGATCGGATGGGAGCTTTGTGTTTCCATGTTTGTAAGGATGAATAAATTGAACCTTGAAAAACACCAGTGATGGTTCCTCAATGTCTGTTTATCAATGTACACAATGAGGTAGCCATTGATTTGGCTTTTCATGAATGATAAGTTATAGAATCAGTCGTTATCATGTGTGGCTGACAAAACAAAACAAAAAAGAACATAACAAGAGAGTTGCATTGTGAGAGTTAAAGCGGCAAACACACATACATACACACACACACAAACCTTCTTGATGAGTGTGCTGTTGTTGACCTTGATGTCAATGTTGACAGGGGTGTTAGGAAATGCATCAAAGATGTCCCTGAGGAGAGGGATGCGTTTGTCATCTCCCCCCTCGCAGAAACACTCTGTACAGACAAGGACAAGTTGAAAACACAGTCATCTCCAGGTTGTGCTGAATATGACAGCTGGGGGTGTATTGGTCAGTGACTTCAAAATAAATTATCTGACAAAAGTCAACTGTCATCTAAATGAAAAAATATATTTCATTAGTCATGAGTATGAGATGCTCACCCCTCTGAAAAGTGACACCCAGCTTGCAAAGGTATGGAGGGAGCTCCTGCAAAGAGCACACAGCAGTCAGTGGTTAACAGACAAAAATACAGTGTATAGTCAGAGTCTGTCAGGTCAAACACAGAGGCGGCGTAATGAGTGTGACTGAGGGGTTCAGATTAACGACAGCCAATATGAAGAAGACGAGAACCCCGCAAGGACACGGCAGAACAAGATTAATGTGAAGAAGTATGTGCTGCTCTGGGCTACAAGGCCAAAGCAAAACAGAGAAGTGAACAGTAGTTCCACAAATCTCATTTTGGTATCAAATTATTTATGTCATTTGACACCTTTTGTTATGTTCTCTGGCTTTCAAACACACACTAATTACTTCATTATGTGAAGCTCATAAGGAAAACATAGATCTGAGCTGGGAAACACTCAATTCTACAGAACAGCAAACCTAAGTCAGCAACAATTAATCCACTGACTCGCTGAGAATTTCTGCTGGATATGTTTTTCTTAAATCAGGCAAAAGTTCACCATGTGACATAATCAGGTGACCGAGTACGGTTCCCACCTGATCAAGGCACATGATCCATCAATACTGTTACCTCAAGAATACATTCTCAAACATAAAAAAGTAATTATAATATAATTTTCAGAAATATTCTTGGTTTCTAGTATTTCGCTTGTTGATTTTAACTACATTTACACTATGAGTGAACATATAAGTGTTATGATAAATTTAAACATTTTCCTTTCAGAGGTTTCCTAGAAAGAGATGAAATTAGAAAATAGTAAAAAAAAAAAAAAAAAAAAAAAAGGGTTGTTTCTCCATCAGATATAGAAATGGAACGATTAAAGAGATATTGCAGAGCAGCGACTCACAGCGTAGGCCATGTCGGCGATGTAGGCGTTGATGCCGGTGGACCTTTGCAGGTTGGCATCATGTGAAACCACAACCTGTTCATCTTTTGTCAGGTGGCAGTCCAACTCCAGCATGTCTGTGCCAAGATCCACAGCACTGCATGAACCAACACACAGCACACATGTATGAGTATACCTGAAAGACGTCACTGACTTTCAGCTGTAGGCTCACCACTGAGGTCAAGAAATAATCACCAGCAATGATATTTGGACAAATGTTATAAAACTTAGATCACACACATTTAATAAAATCATGAAGCAGTTCACTTCCATTTAATAAACCAGCCAGACATACAGGAACAGCAAGGCTGGATAAACCGATAAAGACAGACAAACAAAACAGGCAGTGGTCACAAACCAAGCTCAGATGACACACACACACACACACACACACACACACACACACACACACACGCACACGCACAAGCACCAGTTATGATTCCCACATGCATGCAGAAACCAAATAAAGGGCTGTGTCATTATGACTGAGGTTTCTACTCACTGCTTGAAAGCTGCCATTGTGTTTTCTAGGTTTTCACCTGCTCCTGCAACACAAAAAATAAACAGAGTGTGGTACAGTGCCCTCTCCTTATATTTCAGTACACAGTAGCACAAGAAATCATTTTTGGTCTTACAGTGAACTCTTATTCTCCACCATTGAACAAGTGTCCTCCTGTAAATATTTAGGCATCTATTGTGGACATAGCCTCATCTTGTAGTGAAGCATGAGACCAGGACCACTGTTGTCTCACCTCCACGGTGGGAAATGTGTCTGCTGAGGAAAGCCTCTCGCTTCCTCCGGTGCAGAAGAGTCGGGCATTTCAGCAGCAGGGCAGAGGTGAGCACATAGCCCGTTACCGTCGACAGGACATAGACAGCGGCACACATCTCCAGTCAGTGTGCTGGAAAACAACCACAACCCACTCAAAGTTAACATCTGCAATGAAGCAGGATTTTAAAATTAACTCGCTGTCTGTCTTCTCAAAAAAAAAAGACATATCGAGTTGAGTCTCAGTAACAGTAAGAGCGGCTGTCCCTAACAATGCACAGTTGCAATAAATACAATAACGTACTAGCTAAATTAGGCTAATGTTAGCTGAGCCGGGGGTCGTACATACAAGATTAAATCTTACCTTTGTCATCAAATTGTTTTGGTTTTCTTTGTTTTCCGACTTGATTAATCTAGGCAGTTCCAGTATGTTTTAGTTAATGTCCAGGAATCTGTATAGCTAGTTACTTTTATGTGAAGATAAGGTGATGAATTGGCTTCTTCTCTGCAGTAAGCTTTGAGCTGCACAGCTGTCACAACAGAAACACTAACCGGCTGCCGTCAGTTGGTTGCGCATGCGCCTGTCATCACCGTGACGACAACAGTCACTTCCGGGTAGGCAACTGCTAGTTATGTAAAATTGGCAAACCTGTTTATTTCTGTAGTAATTTTCAGCCGTAACTTTAAAGTTCAAAGCTATATAGTTGAACACAGTGGTCCAACTTTTCTGACGTTTCTGTTGTGCTTATTTTATGTGCTGTGTTGCTTTGCTGGTGTCTTTGATAAACCAAATCTACCCAACAGCGACATCCCACCGCCGGCCGGACTAACTGTTGAAACATTTTGTACTGGAGAAATTATTACAGCAGCGTGGTTATTGACCGGGACCTGCAGTTTTTTGTTATTTCGTTTAAATTTAATTCAACCAGAAAAATGAATGGATTGACCTAGTTTACAATATATACACTATAGAGAGAATTACATTTAAACTAAGAGCTAAGATTTATGTCTTAGATGAAAATTGGTCAAAATTGCTTACCCACGTGTCAACTATAAGGCTTGACGTTGTGTAATAATAAAACGCTCACATTTAGGACATATCTTCTAATTGAATTTTTGTTCTTCCATGTGCAGAATTATATGGGTTGACTTGATATAAATATGTACATATATACATATTTTGTTACTTGTTTAAGAGATGGATCCTCCCTTGTGGTTTGTTTGTTTAAGGTGTGTGTATTATGTCTGGGTGGCACCTTTTGGTCCTATGTATCACTTTTGTGTATATGTGTTCTTTAAAAGTTTAATAAAGGGAATTGTACAGTATCAAGACACTGACTGTGCGTCTATTACGTGCAGTCTCAACAGGTAGAAAGGACACACACACACACACACAAATACAAAATTACCATCACGTTACACAAGCAAGAACAGTTCCATAGACACCAGCCTCTATGGTAAAGTGAGTTACTGCTCAGTCCCTTCATTCACCCACCAGAGGCTGCTAATGTGCTGTGTAAGTGACAAAATTTGTCGAAAGAGAAAATATGCACAACAGAAACATCTAGCTGTCAGGGTGCTCAGTGAGCTATGGCAAACATAAAAATGTGGACATCTAGTCTTTCCATTGTATGCAATATAACAACAATAACCACTGTTAGCTCTGTGAGTGATAACTGAACAATGTGATAAGCAGAGAATTACCACATAACACTGTCCAGATCGAAATGTTGCACATTTGTACCAGTCAAAGTTCACTTAAACCGCAATAAACTGTCTACAGAGATGTGATACACGCCCTGAAGACTAATACTTCAACATAGCATTATGTGCAAGTCATTTCTTTTGTCAGAATAGTGTGTGAACAGTTAAGTGCTCACAAAATGCCTCGAGGTTTAACAGACGTTCTGGAAGAATGGAAATGTCTGGAAGAAGAGTATCAACATGTTCAGGTAAGAAACAGATCGTAATCAGCTGACAATATCAAATTATTCACATGGGGCAGGTGTATCAATGCTGAAGTGTTACTCCAACCTGATGATGAAATGTTAAAACTAAAAAAAATATTAATAATGCTAATGATAATTCACCATATTCCAAGGAAAGTTAAAAAAATACAGCAAATATTCCTTTTAATCTACACATCCCTTTGCTTTATGATATAAACTCATGTCATTACGTCATCCAGGAGACACACCGGATGTACTTACAGAAACTGGATGAAATATCTAAACTACAAAACAACTGCTCTTCCTCCATTTCGAGTCAGCAAAAGAGACTCAAGGACATGTCCCACCTTGTGAAAAAGTAAGTGTCCACACACAAATTTGCATGGATACATGTTTATTGTCATATATGCAGATAAATACAGCACATCAGGCCACACACACATTATACGCTCACAGACTCACAGGGAGGAAGATAAGCTTACTGATACGGACAAAGTGGACCCTCCTCAGCTGACACTCAAATGACCCTCAATTGACTCACATGTCGTCATCTGCCAACGATATAGACTTGTGCCCTTTCATCATCCATCAGATGCAGCAAAGGACTATCAGAAGAAGATGCTAAGACCTTGGATGAAATAAAAGAGAAAATGAAGATGCGACCAAATGCTTTCTTTGAAATGAAAGCTTTCCTTCCCAAGAAAAATGGGTGATGACTTCTGTTCATTCAAAAGCCCTAAAATACAACTTCATGTCATTACTATGTTTAAAATACAACTTAAAAATACATTAATTACATGTATTACCTTATGTGAAGTTAAATAAAGTGAAAATGAATATTATTGTTTTATGTTACAGACTGTATCTCAGTCTGGTTCTTGGAAATGTGAACATCACTCTTCTCAGCAAGCAGTCAAAGTAAGCACTGAACTTTAACCCTGAACATCAAGTGAAATGATTTATCACTATCGCTCCAATAGCCACTTTAAATCAATATTTAAATTCTCCTTTATTTCCATGATTCAAATTAGGACAGAACAATTTTCTTCGCTGATGATATTCTGCCTATTTTATTAGTTTTGAAAAGCCCGGTACTATAAATTGTGTCCTGATTTTGTCACCTCCTTGTCAGATTTGCCTACAAAGATGAATATGAGAAGTTCAAGCTGTACTTCACTGTCATCCTGCTGCTATTCTCCTTCATATGCTTTTTCTTTCCGAGCTACAGGTAAGTCTCAGCATGTCACTTCACGGCTTCTTCATCCTCGTCAGTTACTGTGGGTTTGTTTACATGGACGCTGTATGTACATTATGTTTAAATCCAGCACTCATCTTTTGTTTAACTTTAGGTTTCTTGATGCGATCCTTAATTTCCTGCTGGTGTGGTATTATTGCACTTTAACTATCAGGGAAAGTATCCTCATCAGCAATGGCTCCAGGTCAGCCCAACCACAATAATCATAAATACCATATTTTTCATAAATACAACATGTTCATAGTAAAGTAATTTGCCTCCTTCTTTAAGCAATTCAGTTTGACTAGGTGTAAAAAAATACAATCTAAATATCTAATAATGTGTCCTGCATTACAGAATCAAAGGCTGGTGGGTTTTCCATCACTATGTCTCAGCTTTTCTGTCTGGTGTAATGCTGACATGGTGAGTAGAGAAGAGGATTAAAAAAAACCCAAATAACAAACGAAATTAAATGAAATACCAACAAGAAGCTTGCCTATGATTAATTTATCAACATTTCTGTTCATCTTAAAGAAAAATCCATCCATTGAATTGTACTTTTTGCTTTAAAATGACAAATGTTCTCCCTTTTACATCTAAGGCCTGATGGGAACCAATACAAGATATTCAGAAACCAGTTCCTTGCCTACTCCTTGTATCAAAGTAAGGTCAAGTACTTGGAACATATTTATGCTTCAAGCTTTTCCAAAGTCAAACCGAAGCCTGATCAGTATTGTCTTCTGGGTGCTTCTCTCATGTGGAACACACAGGTTTCGTTCAGTGTCTGCAGTGCTATTATCAGAGTGGATGTCTGTACAGACTACGAGCCCTGGGAGAAAGACACAACATGGATCTGACCGTGGGTGAGATATACACCGTAACACGCCAAGGACACTGATGCCCCATCAGGCATGTATCGGTTCCTCGTGCTATAACAGATGTGAGAGTAAAAAAAAAAGAAAATTTAAAGCCTGTTTGCTTTCTGTTTTTAGAAGGATTTCAGTCCTGGATGTGGAAAGGGCTGACGTTTCTTTTGCCCTTCCTGTTTTTTGGTCATGTGAGTACAGTCGGTGAAACTGAGACACTTTGCAACTACACTTGTGAAATTTCCTCAAACTAATTGCTTAGTTTGCATTAAAAATAACACTTTGTCATGGTTTAGATTGGATTACACAGACTAGCTGATAAAAAAAAAACTGCTGATGTCATTCTAAGCCTCATATTTAGGAATGATTTAAGACAATGTTTAGGTTATTGGTGCTTGCGCAGTTGAATACTATGTCCATTTCACTTTTAAACAAAACAAACCCACAAGTCCTCATGTTTTGTCTTATAGTTCTGGCAGCTCTTCAATAGCATCTCTCTCTTCAGAATGGCTCAGCTCCCAGACTGTAGAGAAGGGCAGGTCAGTCCCCAAGTTGTACTATTTCACTGTGTTCCTGCTTTTATAACGTTAAACAAATATGAATTTATTATGTGAAACATTTGTTTATACTATACACCACTAGAGGGCTTATTACAGTGTCTGTGCAATGAGTTCTCATTTGGTTAAAGATATTACAGACACCTTGTTCAAATAATGGTTTTGGTGTGTATTTTTCATTTCTCTTAGTGTAGATATGGCTTGAGCCTCAAGCACCAGCATGCTTGGATGTAACTCCAGCTGACTACACTCCCATTTTGTCTCCTCTATGTATCCAAAAAATGATTAATAAGAGCTATTTTGCTTACTCATGTTTTGTTCTCTATGTTCCTTATGATGCCAGGTCATGATGTGTGGTCTCTGCTTCCTTATTCTGTTCATGGGAAATTTCTTCACCACTGTTGCTGTAGTTCGTCAGAAGCTCAAGAGCAGGAATCAGAAACCAAAGCGTCTGTGAAACATAATAAAAAATGCCAGAAATGTTGTCTCTTATGCTCCTGTCTGACTGAAAACTCATATAATCACTGCTGCTATCATTAACATTATTTGCTATAATTAATATGCTGTCAACAAAGTCTGCTTGCTATTATTACAAAACACGTACAGTAGAAACGCAAAAATAAATCTGTGTTATAATGAATCACTTGCCATTAAAAGTTAAATTATGCTCCACAATGCTTCTGTGTTTTTGTCTTTGTTGAACTTTTACATACTTTGTGTTTGTACCTGCATGTGTCTGAATATGTTTCTTCTTTTGGGCTTTTTATGTGGTTTAATTTGTATTGAGTGTGAATTCACACTCAACCCCGCACGGACTGAAGTACAGTCCACATGATCACATTATGTTACATTATATTATTCTGTTTACATAATCATAGAACCAGGGGTGGGAAGTAATTAAATATTTACTCAGTTAAAATTTTTTGTATTTAACTTAGTATTTCAATTTTATGTTACTTTATACTTATATTCCACTACATTTCAGAGGTGCATATTGTAGCTTTTACTCCACCACATTTAGAGCATACAACTATAGTTCACAGCTGTAGATATAGTTGTTTTGCAGATTAAGTTTTGATGTACAAATCTGGTTATGAGCTTATAAAATACAATGTGTTGTTATAGATTAAATGAACCATAAGTAAAATAGTTAAAGATCCTCTTGAGACATGTTTTAAGATGTATGTAAAATACTCTACTTTGAATAATAATTTCTGTCTAATATAGTTTTCCACAAAAAAAAAATATCTTGTGAAAATCCTTAAAATGATATCTGTTCCTTCTCTCTCATCAAAAATTTCAGAATCTAGAAATATGCAAATAAGTTTCATTTCAAAAGTTTAACTGTAAGACACAAGATGTCTCTTTGTTCACTGTTAAGTCCTTTGTTAGTGTTTGTGCACTGGAGGCTTCAAGTTTCCACATCACAATTATGTAAGTTGCACACTGGACCACATTAGCTTCCAAAATATCTGTGATGTCACTAATCATGGTCATAGGCCCACCGCTTCAAACTGGATTTTCAATGAGCACAGAGAAACTTTTCTACTTTCAGCAGACAAATGTGAAAACAGCCTTCTAATGTCAAACTCTGCACATACATCATTCTGCACAGTGAAGCTCAAATATTCAACTGAAGGAACAAGAAGAAAAACACATTTTTTTAGCTCTTCCTTCACTGGTTCAACATTAAAATCAGAAATAATGATCAAATATTATACAACATAACACTGACAGGGGCCCACTCTGTTGCATAATGAGTGTTTACTTTAGGTACATTTTGCTGATATGTACTTTTACTTAAGTAAGATTTTAAATCCAGGAAAAATATTTTTATATAAGAATATTTTACACTGGTTTTGTGGTAAAAACCTGAACACTTCTCCCACCACTGCACAAGAAAGCTGAGCATGCAGACTCATGCAAAGCTCACAAGGTTGTTGGGTAATCTACCATGTGTCCTTAGCACTCTGGACATAAACACCGTTTAAGTTGTGGAGAACAGCTTTGATGAGTTTGGCTGTCAGACTGTTAGGGATACAAAGAGTCTGTCCTGTTGGCTGGATTGCATAACCGTGACCCTTTGCCTGCTGCACCTTCAGCACATTGAACAAGCATAGCAGCCAAGTTACATGTGACGTTACGTTACAGACTAGTCCAAGTGAAGACACGTGTCTGCAGAAATTAAAGACAAATGTGCTTATTCTCGACAGCCAATCGAAGCAGAATTGCCTCTAAAAAATACACACACATCTCAAGCTTATCAGTAGTGGGAAAAGTGAGAAAAATTGCTGGATACGACGCATTTAGCCTTGAAGTTTTAAAAAAGTCCACCCCCGCTGCCAGGATCGAGTTAGTTTGACCCGGCATGGCGTAAAGTTTCCTTCCGCATTGTGAACAGTGTGAAGCTGACACAGAGGAGCGAGGCGAAGGTAAGCAGTGGATTAATTTCACCTTGATTGTTATCACATCGAGTTTAAGTCCGTGGCAGTCCGCAGGAGTTACAGGTTAGCAAAAAAAGACTCGCACGGTGGACTAAAATCTTCAAACACGGAGGAAATGTTCAGCTTTAGTTCAACATTAGCTTGACAGAAGTGCCGACTCCGGTGCGAGTTACGCAAACTGAGGCTAACTTATATCTGCTGTTAGTTTTCTCGGCGTGTGTATCTCAAAATACGTTGTTTTGGACATACCATGTTTTAGACAACATTATTGTGTTTCTAAACTAACTAGTTTTCTTCCACGGTGTCATGCTTTCAGCCAATATTGCCACGGCCCAGGGAATAGTCAGGGCCCTAAATCCATTCCCGCCGGCTATCTTTGTAATTTTTAATTATTTTATGCGTCATTTTATTAACGGGCAACATATTTTTATTCATTGACTCATTGAGTGACTTAATTCCACTGGTTAATGTACAAGACTAAACTGAATGACACAAAAACCGCTGGTAACTAGTGCCACCTCCTTGACTGTTACACAATTATTTGTTTTAAAAGTAGAAGAGTTGAATTTCGAGGATGAACTCCAGTGAACTCCGTCCATGTCAGATTCATTGATTAGTGCCCTTTTTAAAGCTTCTTTCATTTGACTTAAATGGCAACTATACACTGTGTGCCCTTTTAGTCAGTCTGGTCAGATCAGGGAGTGCATTAGTCATTGATTAGTAGATGGGTTAATATGACTGTACTCACTCAGTCCTAACATATAATAAATTATCGAGGATAAAAATATTAAAGCTAAAAGCTTATCTCCAATGTGATCCTTTAAAGGAAAGAGGGGGTAGGATGGCAGATATTCAAGTCAGGCAAGACCGACTAAAACATGTGCAATAACAAGACACACAGTCAAACTAACCAACAGATAGAGATGAGCAATTAATGGAATTTTTTCTCAAAATTACATTATGACATACTGCAATTTTCAAATTGCAGAAGGCACAATATTTGTTAAAGGCAAAATGTGCATTAAAATACCATTTCAAATTAAATATTGTCGTGCTGCAGAGATGTCCTGCCTACACATCGTATTCTAAACATCTTTGTTTTTGGTACAGATCCCCACAAAAACCAATGAAAATAAGAATAATGATGTATAAATTAGCATTCCTTCTGATATCCGTCTGATATCGCAGTTGCAATATCAGTCAAAATAGTCGCAACTAGATAGCTTTTCAAAATTGTTCAGCCCTACCAACAGACAGGCAAAAACAGAAGAATCACACAACAAGCAAAACAAACTCATGATTGTCTTTCCATCAACTATTTATTTACTAAAAGTTTAAAACCTGCTGTTGCTTCAGGGAACTATGGGAACCGTTCTAGAGAACTGCAGCATTGTATAAAAATAATCACATGCAACTGTGTTTTTCATCAAATTCCTCATAATCCCTCATAATTCACTGTTGATAATTTTGCCTGCAGGACTCTTGAATCTGAAAGGAATGATGTTTGTTAAGAGACCTGAATAGCTGAGGTGAACTTTCCTCAACAGCCAAGCTCTTCTCAAGAAAAATTTCACTTCTTTTGACAGATATTTTTCATCTTTTATGTTTGTAATGTCTTTCAAAGGGCACACAACACTGTGTGTGAAATCTACAAGAGAGAAAATATAATTACTGAATTAATAAGTAGCTATTAAAATAATTACTGAAAGTTGCCTGGGTTGCTTTTTAGTGTACCTGTAGCTATTAATGTTTATGACGTTAATTGTGTTTTCAGTTGCTTCGGTGTTAATTGACCCTGCTGGGAGATCACTAAGCAAAGAGGTTGGTGTGGAAAGTACATAGCAACAAACAGAAGACACTGATGCTTGGTATGTGACACAGTTTGTCCTGTTCTCAACTTGTTGCTTGTTTCCCCAAAATGATCGGACTTAACATGAGTTGGCAGTTTGTTTGATAAACATACCTAAAACTAATATTTCTGTATATGTGATTTGATAAAGATATAGCTCTCAGTATAACCCAGTAACAGGCATGAAGTTGAATCAACACCTCTCTAAAAAAGTTTAAACAAAAGCTGATCATAACCATCATGACGGCAGGGTTTATTGCAGTTTTAGAGTGTTGAGTTTCAGCCAGGTGTGCTTAAGTAACTGACAGTTACGTGTATTTGTGTTGCTGCTGTTAGAGCCTCCAGGATTTTGTTATAGCTGCCAATATTGCTGCTAAATCTCCTCCAACCTCACTGTCAGTGGTTTAAAACGGCGTTGTTTTGCCTTTCGAAATCATCAACAGTTAATTATGAGGAAATTGGATGAATGACACAGTTGGGTGTGATTATTAGAAACCTTTGATTACTTAATTGGCTGCTGACACGCTGGTAAAACTGCTGTGTAGCTACTGTCAAATAAATACATATAATAAATAATAAATACAAGTTTTGTGACGTGATATGAAATGCTTGTTTTAGTGATGTCTGAATGTAACGCACATTGCCTGAATGAACTTACTGGATAGTTTAATAATGTTTTTATCTGTCTTAAGTGTTATACCTCATGAGGTCAGTGTGACGTCTGTACTTAGGGGTATTGGCTCACAGATACATCTGTACAGTGAGTCAGCAGACCAGTAGTGTGTGTGTTTACAGGTAGCTAAGAAAAAAAAAAAACTCCAATCATACTGTTCTGTAGTTGTAGACTAGCCAGCTTATAGGATTAGAGAAAACCTGATCTACATGTTTTCTCTCCATGAACAAAATTGAAACATGAGAGCTCAGAACACGAAGTCCTCTCGTGCACAGTGTGAAAAGAGCTGCCGATACATTGCAAAAGTTTCCTCAGGTATCGAGAGCAGTGGGCTACAATGTCGTTGTATGTAAAGCCAATTGTCCAATAATGCTTTCACAAAAGCAGTCATTGTATGGTATAGCATGTAGAATATGGCTCACATCTGTTAGTGATCATATTGCTCTGTGCAGTAGCTTAACCAGTTTTATGCCAGAGTCTCCGGTTTTGTTAAATTAGGAATTAATAGCTAATAGCTGAGAACTGAAACAGATTTTAAATTACAGATTTTAAATTACAGCTCATTGTCCCTTTGATTTATACTGAACACATTCATCACAAATTGTGTAAAATAGACAAAAGCAGTAAAGGGCACATGTACTCTAAACTGTAGGGCTGTAACTAATGATTGTCGTAGAAATAAATCTGGTGGGTAGTTTTTATTTTAATCTTTCTTTTCATTATCGATTAATCTGCAGATTAATTTCTTGATTAATAGATTAATTGTTTTGTCAATAAAATGTCTGTAAATATTGAAAAATGACCATTATAAATGACCCACAGCCCATGTTGACGTCCTCAGATGTCTTTTTTTTTTGTCTGACCAACTGTCCAAAACACAAAGATACCCAGTTTACTATTATGTTTGACAAAGAAAAGTATCAAATTCACAGATTTGAGAAGCTGGAATCAGCAAATGTTTGGTAATTTTGCTTTAAAAAAGACCAAAACGACAATTCAATTATCAAAATAGTTGCAGATTAATTTCGTTGATCAACTAATCGATTAATCAACTAATCAATGCGACTCTATAGAAAAGAAAAATAAATGTCCATCCCCAGAGTCAAAACTGATGAAAGCAAACTGCTAATTTAGACTAACAGTCCAAAAACTCAAAGGGTTTATTATACAATGATATGAGGCGCTGCTAATATCTGCTATATTTACTTATAAAATAACGCATCATCAAATTATTACATTAGATTAATTTTCTGTCAAGTAATCGATTTAATCATATGTGTTTCATAACTATTGAAGCGTTTGCTTTTTTTTGCTTGTGAGACTGGTCTAACAGCATTGTTCTTTCCCAATGTAGAGTGTCAACATGGCAGATATGGACCCTGAGACCACCACCCACACCGAGCCCATGGTGGACGAAGAGGAGCCTCTTTTCAGCAACCTGGACCTCTTCCTCTTCTCCCTGATTGTCGGCCTCGTCATTTATTGGTTCATGTCCCGCAAGAAGCCTGAGCCCATCCCTGAATTCAAGAAGCTAGATACACCGTGAGTACACCCATCAGAGTTTTAACTGATCAAATCTTTTTACAGATTTTAGCTTCCATAAAGAGTAATTTATGCTTCTTATCTTTTCACACACAAGTTGAAATGTTGGCTTTTAAACACTTATTTTTACTTCACTTTCATGCACTATGGTAACAATAAAATGAAGCATTTTTATACCATACTTATGTAAAACAGTTGTTGGAAAGAGTCATCCTCCTCTGCATTACATTACCCTCCTTTTGTGAAGTGCTAGCTCTGGTCAGCCATATTGTAAACATTATACAGTACATACATGTTGATGCGTACTTAACCAGCGCATCCAGACAGCTGGACATCCGAAGTTTGTCTTCAGGTATTTGAATCATAATCTCAGAATCTCATAGGTAAGGGTTGCCTTGCTCTTGGCCTTGTCCTTGACTTGCAATCTGTGGCACTTCTTATTTAATCAGTAACCGGTCATGATGTAATCTATCAATCTATGGAGGCACCATATTTACTTTGGTACACAGATAATTTGTGACCCTCAAATTGTAAAAGAGTGACTCTGCGTTTAGCTTTTGTCCCAACATTAACAACGTGAGTCATGTATGTAAGTCATTATACACACATTAGGGCTACTGAAAAAAAGCTTCTTATCACCTCCACTTGGCAAACATGACTTGAACTCTTGCCAGGCCAAGCTCTTGAGTAAACGCTCATTGGGGTTGGGGTTAGTTGGAGGCATTTAAAAGTGGGAATTAGTGTTTTAAATCCACAAGTGACATCATACATGTATTTTGCTATCAAAAAAAAAAAAATTAAATCTAAAGCCATAATCAGTTTTTCTTTTGAGATCCAGTCACTGCTACAGACGGTGTGTGTAAAACCTATAAGATATGACGTTTTTGAGTAAAAATGACATCACTTACTTTTTTAACCATTGTTTTCTTTCATTGTCATTGGACATTGCATATAGGTAGCTCAGTGATCTGATTGCGTCTTTGTACTAACCTGCAGCTAGAAAGAAACAAAAATTCTCCAAATCCATCAAATTCTGCATACAAGTTGTTTCTGTAAAGCCCTTGAAGCAAGTGTGTGAGAGTGCACGGCTTAAAGCTCTTGTAAATGTTCCACTAGGAGCGACCTTTGTTTTCTCTCTCTCTCTCTCTGTCTCTCTCTCTCTCTCATGTCAATGCCTGCAAGCTTCCCCTGCCCTCTTCCCTCTCCTCATCACTTATCAGTGGATTGATAGAGGCTTGGCTCGTTTTCAGGAGGCTCTCCTTCCACCGGCCACATTTTTTTTTTTTTTGTCCCTCCCCAAACCACAACACAATTTCTTTGGTCACCGGAGTAAAGCCACAGGCCAGTAGCAGCCATGCTCACTGTGTGGCTGAGGTCTCGCATGGTTGTGTGAATGGAGATAGTGTTGAGCTAGGAAGATCCTGGCCATTTGTGTGAAAACAGGAGGTTGGCAAGGAGGAGGAGGTGGGGGGGGGGGGGCCCCCCAGGGAACATGTTTTGCTTTGGGAAGAGTGTGTATCTGTAGAGGGCGGGAATACAGGAAGAGAACAGAGCAACACAAGCGCCAAGCTGGTCTCCCCTCCCCTTAAAGGGAGCAGTGATTACTAACTGTTATGAAGGGGGCGTAGTCTTCCATGTCTTTCCTGTGCTTTTGTTTTTGGCCCTGAACCCATTTTGAAAGTTCCCTGGAGAGCGAACGAGGAGGGCGAGCCAAGCTCCTTTTGTGAGTCCTCTCCAAAGGTGGAAAGTTGAGGCAAAAGACAAGAAACCCTTTCTTTGCCCTGAGTTACTTTTTTTTTTTTTTCATTCTTCTTTCCCCACTCCCCTGTTTTTCTTTTTAGTGTGTGTGCGGGCTGAGCTGCTCTGCCATTGGAGTAGGACCATGTCACAAATGGAATCCTTTTATGATAAATGAGGTTGCCATAGCAATGACATTCCCCTCTCTCCTCCAGTGAGATGGGGGCGGGGGGACACTTCAGAAAAACTACCATTCACAGCCCCCCCGCCCCCCCTCCTTCTCTACACCCCACAACCCTTCAATGGTCCACTGAGGAGTTGCTCTGATAACTGGCCAAATTCTCAGAATGGATCTTGTAGACTTTTTCGTTCCTAACACCTTTCAGACCGGAGAGGAAAAGGGGGCGGGGATGAGGGGGGTGTGGGGTGGGGGGGGGAGGCATTTTCAGACCCAGAGTGTTTCAGTGTGTGTTTGTGTGAGTCAAAAGTGTGGGTCTGTAGCTCGGCTACATTTTATGGGAAAGTCAGTTTCCCACCATTGTGTCCTCAGCGGTTGCCAGACACTGACAGGGCTTGTAGGCTGCTGTGTGCTCTCTGTGTGTGTGTGTGTGTGTGTGTGTGTGTGTGTGTGTGTGTGTGTGTGTGTGTGTGTGTGTGTGTGTGAGTTAGAGGAACAGACGCTGCTGGTTTCAGAGAGCAGCACAGGAAGAGGCAGAGTTCAGATCGTGCTGGAGCCTCTGAGGTGAAGGCAAGGCAGCTCTTAAAAACCTGTGAGCGCCTTTCTGGACTGGTTTTTATTTTTCCGTCTTGTGGTTGTGGAGTGTTGACGTCCCGCTTTTGATATTGAGCGTGGCGGTTCCCGGCGTGGCCTAGCCAGTGGTGCTAGTGGCAGCGGTGAGCTACAGGGCTTCATGCCATGGGCTGTGTCTTCTCCCTGCCAGAGGACAGGAGAGATGCTGCCGAGAGGTCAGTAAAGTGTTTGTTTTATTGCTCCTTGTGAGGCACAGCGAGAGATTTATTTTAATGATGCTTGCTTGACATTGTCGTAAACATTTCTCACCAGACGTTGTTTAATCCTGATGTTTAGTTTGATAGCTCACACCAGATTTAGTAGTTTTTGAATGACACCTTTTGTAAGTTATTTGTAAGTGTTAGTCGCTGGTTTCTATGAAAGACTGGCAAAGAAATGGTTTCAAAAGCTACCCAATGTTCCCATTATGTTAACAGATGGTGATAAAATCAGCTCGTCTACAAAAAAAATTTGATTATTGCGTCCTCTGTTTTCTTTTTCTTTTTTTCTTTCTCTACAAGCTCCTCAAACACTGTTAGTCAGTCACTGCGTTTCCTGCCTTCCTCCTGATTTAATCAGTAAACATGGCATTATGTTTCATTTCCATTTTTATTGGGGTCTTTAAATGGAAAACACGTCTCTTGATTGTAGCATCATAAGATCACGTGCATGTGTGTGAATGAGCCTGTGTTACAGAACAAGACCAAACCAACTTGTTTGAAAAGTTTTAGTTCCTGGATGGATGAATGAATGGAAACTTCTTTTTGACCGTATATATACAGATGATGAGCTCTGAACAGTTTGGACTAAACTGTAATTGTTCAAACGATGAGTCAACGCCAGCATGCACGGGTTTGTTTTCATGTGGGGTTCAAGACGTCGCTGAAAGGAAAAGATGTTAAAGCTCAGGGGCCAATTTTGCTGAACTGGATAAGAGTAAAGTGCAACATCTGCAAAACATGGATTTCAGTCAATGGGCTTGTGTTAGCAATGCAAGACCTTTTGAAATGACTTTTTTAAAGCTGCATGCTGCATCCCAACAGGCTACTTGGCCTTTAATTACCTGCATTAGTTTAACTAAAATCTGATATGAAAATCTAATGTTATTAAAGTCAAGCCGCCAGCCGTAGCAGAGGACTTTATTACGGTTTTATGAAATGGCTGAAGTATGCCGAAATGTCTGTCTTTTGTGTTCAGCCATGTAATTTAATAAAAAGAGATTTGAGAATGTTTTTTGACTTTTGTTTCAGGAATGCCAACAAAAACGTATGATTGGCTCACCTCTACAGTAATGTTGGTCCGTTTTGGACAGTAACTAGTAGATCCACAACACTAGTGATGTGTCATCAGCTATGATTTGTTCCCTTTTTGTTTTTTCCTTTAAATGTATGTTCTTCCTATTAGAACTTTGTACTCTACTGAGATATAAAAAAGTAAGCCAACCAGTTTTCAGTTAGGGAACTGACCAAGTAGTAATTACAAATTCTGTTTGAACAGTTGTTAATGAAATTGCACTTGATAAAATTCTAATCAATGAACGTATCTAGATATTAGCACACGATGCTAACGAAATGTCTCAGAATTTCACTAAAGATTGCTGTTAATTTAGAGTTAAAAAGTTGGGGAAGTTTATCAAATATTGTGTCTATTTCTTCATCTAATGTTGATGTTGTTTAATGTCTCACATGCTCAAGATACCTGTATTTGTTGTGACAGTATTCAGATACTGCAAGTTATTTAGTAAAATGGCTTGTTTTCTAATGATACACAGAAAAATCCTCCCTGTTAAGTGGCTGCGGAGCCGATGAGGCTGTCTGAGCTGATGATGACCGTTTAGACAGATCCTGTTAAATCTGTCAGGAATGCTTGAGCTAGAGGGCAAAGGCTTGCTTTTAAATTTCAATCAGGAATTCACTTCAGACTACAATCCGTATAAACCACGGGGGCCAGTTTTTATGGCGTGTTCGGCATCAGTCCCACATGCCTGCACTCTGCCCACTGCTGTTCTCTTGATGGGTTCCTTAGGTTGTAAATTTTGGGACTAAAATGTGTGTTTAAGACAATATAGAGTCAGATACAAGTGGTGTTTAATGCGTTTACACCTCATATAGACAACTGGTGCAGTTAAGACAAAAAGAGCACAGTAAAATCTATCTCTGGAAACAGAAAATATATTAATCTTGCATACTATTTCTGCTTGTAGTCATTTGTAGTCTTTTTATTTGCAGACAGAATTGCAGCTGTCCACTCAGGCCTTTGATGCTGAATGGAGCGGCATTGCCTTTTTTATTTGGTGTGATAATAGATTTTGCATCTTGTGTCCCTTTTTTTTTTTTTAACCAACACTGTTTGTACATGTTGTTTTGATCTGTTCTCTCATCCATTAATTCCTGGAAACATGAATCAAGCTTTTAAATTACCGTCAGGTATAAACTGTAGTGATTACATATCTACCACTTGACTCTCTGTAATAGTGAAAGTTTCGTAATCTCTGCTTACGCTCAGTACGTGCTTGCATGTTTGTACATGAGTATGACTAATACTTGCAGGCTGCAGAGTCACTGCTCTGCTACTTCCTGTTACATGAGGATAACTCTAACAATGACTAGACAAATTGTCGCCCAGCAGTTGGAGCCACACATTTGTTCAGATGTTATTTAAAAGTCTGTTCACATTATAATTTGTTGTCTGGCTGAAATCAATAAAACAATATTGATAAGAGGGTTTTTCAGATATCATTGTCTATCAAAATATGGCAAATGTGTGCAAACCACATCAAACAATCAAAACTGATGTTTAATGTAATGAAGCAGGTAGAGCTGCAATGATTAGTCAATCAATCGATTAGTTAGTTGACTAAAAGTTCCTTTGAAAAAAACCCCACGTTTTTCCCGCTTACCTCTAGTCAGTGTTCTCATGCAGTTAGTTTCAGTTTTATGCAAAGGCAGATATATCAGTAAACTGAAACCATCTACATGGCTAGATACCCTTAAGAGTAAATGTTAGATTTTTGTGATTTGGATAAACTGACCCTCTAAGTTCTGCTTATTACGCAATGTGTGGTTATCGGTGTTGTGTTTATATTTCTCTAGTCAACTATTAAATAATTTGTCAACTGTTTTTGATAATTGATTAATCTTTTGAATTCATTTTTTTAAGGAAATGATGTCCACATTCTCTGATTTCAGCTTCTCAGCTGTGAATATTTTCTGGTTTCTTTAGTTCTCTATGACAGTAAACTGAATATCTTTGGGTTGTGAACTGTCGGTCGAGACAGAACAAGACGTTTGAGAACATTGTCTTGGGCTTTGGAAAACAGTGATAGAGATTTTTCACCATTTTCAGACATTGTATGGACCAAACAACTAATCGACTAATGGATAAAATAATTGACAGATTAATGGATGATGGAAATATTTGTTAGTTGCAGCTCTAGAACCAGTTTCAGCGTTGTGCACCAGCAAGCCAAAACTTAACATGTAACACAAAAGCTCTTGTTTTGAGCTGAACTGCTTAAAATCAGAAGAAATTTGATATACCACAACATGATCACATGACCAAACAATGCAGTTTCCCTGAAAGCCAGTAAACAATAATGCTGACTTATTACCCAGTTCTCTGTTGTTTGGTTTGGTAGTGTTTTACCTAAAATGATTCAGATGTCAAGCTTGGTGTTTACCTACACTGTCGGACTATTAGCTGCCTCAGTCTCACTGGTCTATACTCTTTTCTCACCTTTGCTTTATAAATAAGAAGCAAATCCTTTTTATTGGCCTAACTTTAAGTGCCCAACTCTTCACTGTTTGGTTCAAGGTAGAATCTGCAATCTCTAGGAAAACAGAAAGGTCACGTCAGCACCAAAAGTCAGGATGGGAGCCTGCAATCCATCATGAACTTATTGACAGGTCACTAAAAACAAAGACTGACACTAAACCCAGCAGGAAAACAGGCCTATCCAATTTCCAATTATGATTGAGGGACACAAAAAAGTCTGATTTTTTTTTTTTTTTTTTAATCATTAAGTCAAATTATTAAAGAAATGATAAAGAGAACTTCTGCTTTCTGCTCTCAACCCTGCGGCTATTTCAGTTATGAATGTTCGTTATCTATTATGTCAAAGAGCAACTTTTACTCTCCATTTGAATTTATGTAAACAGTAAGATATATTTTTGAAGAAATTCTGTCACCACTGTTGACCAGTAGCTTGTTGTTAATCACAGTATTATGTTCTTTATGTTTAATTATTCTGATTACAGTTACTTAACAAGTCAAATCTGGTATTTTTCTCCCCCAGAACACCCACTACGAGAGAGACAAGTTTCATCGAGAAAATGAAGAAAACGGTAAGTGATGTTGCTTTCAACAAGCAATGTGTTTTTCCCCCAGTTAACTTCACCCTTTTCATCACTTCTGTTTCAGTCGTGTTTTGTATCAACTTTTTTTTATTTTTCCAACAAAGATACACTGTCCAGGAGCAGTTTTGTTGTTGCTGCTGTTCCAAAACATTACTCAGTGTTAAGAAATCATTTTTGAAGAGTGTGAACCATTTGGACTGACAGATACGTTGTTACATGAAGTTAATGTTGTGTCCCCGATCCAACTTGAAGATGTTTTACCTGTTTGGAAACCTGTTTTATCTGCAAGTCGAAGTACCTCAGTACCTCGACAGCCTGCAGCCCATAGTTGAAAAGATCTACATCCAGTAAAATACTAAAATTGAGTTTTCCTGCTTTTTGGCTCAGTGAATCAGGAATATGGTGTGTATAACAGTCTCCCTGCTAATGCGACTACATGCAGTTCTAGTTTTAGACCGACTGAAGACTGTTTTGACTTTGATGGTCCTCTGTTTCAAGCCAACCCTGGGAAAAGACTTTGGTTTTGAATCATGTGGTTTTGCAGCAAATAGTTCAGATACCATGATGGTGGCAGAAAAGAACTTTGGCCCCCAAGGCTATTTGATTTAGTCGTTGGTTTTCTTTGTTATGAATTATCATGGCAACACTGCAGGCAAGTATTTCATGATTCTCACTAATGTGTGTACAGATGGACCTGTTTTTTTATGTAAAGATAAGATATGCATTGTGGAAAAGCATATCTAAAAAATGTAGGTTTGTTGTAATGTGCCTCTGCTTGGAAATGAAGAATAGATTAACTGCATCTGTTGTGAGTTATATAAAACAGCCTCCAGACATGAGAGACGGCTTAGCTATAATTATAATTGTGGAAAGAAGTTTTTACATTCACCATGTAAATGCTTTTCTGTTAATTTATTACCAGGGCAAGAACATCATTGTTTTCTACGGCTCCCAGACGGGCACAGCGGAGGAATTTGCCAACAGACTGTCCAAAGACGCTCAGCGCTACGGCATGAAAGGAATGTCTGCCGATCCAGAGGAATACGACATGGTAATTTGCATCAGTGGAACAACATACAAATCACAAAAATAAGATTAACACAGGTCCTTCTCATTCTTTCATATGATATTTAGTATAATTACCAGAGAGTTATGTGTCATTAAAAATAGTGTCACTGCAGTGCAGGAAAAGCAGTCATCCACTTTAGTGGCAATTGTTCTGAATAATTCAATAATCTGATTCTTTGTTCAGACATGAGACTATAATTAGTTTGATTATGAACAGTTTGTAATAACTGCCAGGGTAATGTGATTCTCTAGCTAAATAAAGTCCAGGTAAGTGAGTCCATAAAGATCCAAGGACAGCACATGCTCAAATCATTTGTGTGTGCTATTTTAGTCATGATAATGCAAAGTACACAATGTTATGATCTCTGGTGTCTTCAATAATGTGTTGAAACACTGTAATGAGAATAGGCATAAATAATATACACTGGTTTGTTGGTTATAAGTAAAACCTCAATGCTCACTGTCTGTGGTGCTGGTGTCCCCTTCTGCAGGGTGAAATGTCCCGTCTGTCTGAGATCAATAACTCCCTCGCCATATTTTGCATGGCCACCTATGGTGAAGGAGACCCAACAGATAACGCCCAGGACTTCTATGACTGGCTGCAGGAAAATGATGATGAAGACCTCTCTGGACTAAACTACACGGTGAGTCTTTATTCTCTGCAAGTGTATACGTAAAAGATTTTTTCTTAAAATACTTCAGAAACAGTAATTGTACAAGAATATGCCTTTTTCACAGCAGACATTTTGACTCGTCATAGTAGGAAATGTCCCAGTACACAATGACAGTTAGGCGGCGTGCACAATACCAGCACCTTGAAACTGAAACAGCTAAAGAGATTTCAGTCATGATCCATTTAATTATTTACAACTGTGCTTTACCTACTGTGACATATTTCGAAATGTCTTCTGCAAGAAAGGCCTCTTGTGTTGGTGACGGCAGTTGAATCAACTTTAGAAGTTAGATGGCGCATTTGGTCGCTCATGAAATTATGTATGTATGTATATATGTATGTATGTATGTATATATATATATATATGTGTGTGTGTGTGTGTCTGTGTGATTGAGCTTTAATGCATGTAAACTCTAGTTAAATGTGATAAGTTATAATGATTTAAGCTAGTTGATCCCAGATTAGCTCTAATAGAGTGGTGAATATACATATGTACCTACATTTTTAAAATATGCACATTTACTGTATAGTTTCTGTTTTACTCACTGCCTACACTCCTTCACCACACTGCTGGAAAGATCATTTAGCTCTTAAAGAATGCAAATGATTTCCCTTTGAGATTTTTTAGAGGTAAAGTTACATGGAAATTTGAATAGCGAGTTTGGACTGGTGGGATATACAGGCTGGATTTGCATTACTCCAGTAATAAACGAATTGATATGAGTCTCCTCCTTTTTAAATTCAAATTTTGTTCACTATTGCTGTTCCCAAACTTGTTTTTTTGTTTTTTTTCCTTCTCGTATGAGTCACGCCATGTCAGTTTGCATGTCTGTCTTATTGATATTCAGCGTTTCGCTAGCATGAGCTGCGTTGGGCTTTGTGTGCATCCTGAAAGAAAAGGCTTTGTGCGTTGTCATGTCTGGTCTGTCTCTGCTTGTGTGATTGTGTCATTGTTGGGGTGCAGCGCCCCTGGCCTAATTTGAGTGAAGAGCTGAACTGTGGGAAATCTAGTTAAATTCTTGGGCACAGTCACGTCCTTCACTCCGTATTTAATCCATTGTCTGTCTTTTAATAATTCAAATTCATTAAGTACTCTCATTTCCAGTTAGCTGAAACATGACAAGACAGGCAATTAAACTAAGGCTGTTTTCTGATGAGTTTTGCCCTGGTCTGTCTACAGGTATTCGCTTTGGGCAACAAGACATATGAACACTACAATGCAATGGGAAAATATGTCGACAAAAGGCTGGAAGAACTTGGGGCAAAGCGCATCTATGACCTTGGTTTGGGAGATGATGATGGCAAGTAAGTGACCCATCAATCCTCTGAGCCAAAAAAGAAATGATGACTTTCCATTTTTCACTGAAATTTACGCAAGAAATGTTGAAATCTAATGAGCTGTGAATTTTAATGATTTATGCCCCTCAGAGGATCAACCATTTGCATCTTGAATCTCCTAAAGGAGTTTTCTTGTGAAAAAACAAAAGTTAAAAACTTATCTTTTTCTTAATTTGTTTCACTTGAAAGTAAAAAAAAGGATCATCATTACTGCAAAATGTATGTGGTTGTCATTGTTAATGAGAAGTCTTAGTCGACCTTTGGTTGAATGAGTCAATCTGCTGTCTCACCTGACTCTCCTGGTTTTGTCTTTCAGTCTGGAAGAGGATTTCGTTTCATGGAGAGAGCAGTTCTGGCCGGCCGTCTGCGAGCACTTCGGAGTGGAAGCCTTAGGAGATGAATCAAGGTTTATTGATGATCTTTGCTTCTTTTTTTATCATCTAGATGTTTACTCTTCAATTATATTTGGTATAATCAGTTATAAATTGTTGCATTTTACTCTTAATCATTTTTACCAGCTCTTTTATCCCAAAAAGTTCCTTGTGTGAGGATCCTGAAGGGAACATTAAATGAAAGGGGACTGCGTAATGATGTGTACTGTCAAATAATATACATTATTGTCACTGTCAAATGAAAGGCTGTTTCTATTAATGCCAACATTTCACAGCCATAATTTGAGATTCACAGCTGTTTCCTTAGTAGAATTTCCTACAGCACTTAGAGGAGTATGAACTCCTACTTCAGTTGAACTTAAAACTTGAAAACTTGTGTTGTCACAGGTTTTAAATGCAGCACAACCCAAACTCTTTTTTTAAACAAGCATATCTTGACTAAGACTTATGATGTTAACATTATATCTGAATCATAGTAAACTCCACCCATCTGTGTATGACATAAACAAATGCCAATAATCATGTGTAGGAGTTTTTTTTAACCCAGGTTGGCTTATGTCATTCTTTAAAAAAAATCAGAAACAAGTGTGACATCATTCTAACATCTATTTTAGTTCTCTGTGGTGTATGAAGAGGTTAACTTTAAGCTGTTTCCTCACACAGCATACGGCAGTATGAGCTGAAGGAGCACACCGACATCAACATGAACAAAGTGTACACAGGCGAGATTGGCCGTCTGAAGAGTTTTGAGGTCCAAAAGCCGTAAGTACTGCACCAGAGACAACATTCACTACCAGAAATCATTCTTCACTGTGATGCTGTCTGCTCAGCCATCACTCACATTTCACCTACATTTATAACCAGCTGCAAAGTTTACCAAAGGTCATTTTGTAAAAATGAAGCTTTCTGCCCCCTAGTGGATGTAGAAAACACATTTTCACAGCCTTCCTTTAACCGAACCTTAAAGGCATACTCTGCAGGATTTGTCAGTTGGTGTTTGTAAACACAACATTCAAAGTTGGCCCCTCCTCTCCGGCTCAACGACACCAGAGCAAGATAGAGTGAGAGAGAGAGCAGTGGTGGTCGGGTAAGCTAGAGAGTGAATGAAGAGAGAGTGGCGATGGCGAGAACAAAGCAGTGAATCAGATAAATAAAACATTACTTTCTTATTATTTCACTGCAGTTTAGGGCTGTTGGAACGAATTTTAGGAGTCTTATAATTCAAATAGTAAAAAAATGATACAAATCAAATGCTGAAATTACTGTTCGAATGTGTTTTGTTTTTTTGTTTTTTAATTTTATAAATGTGTTGGCTAACATTAGCGGAGTGAGACGTCTGTCCTCCCTCCTGTTTGGGCTTGCAATACACTGATGGAAACCCCACATCTGATGAATCACAATATCTCTTTTAATGTGCTAACGTAACATCACAATCATCAGAAATGGCAGAAAGCAATGCACCCATGGAGATCAGCACTCCTGATCAATGGACTTGCAGTGCATCGAGACCCAAATAACACATCACGTATTGATGTAAATAAGCGCATGCTGATGTGGTTTTATTTATATTTCACATAAGTGTGTAGTTTAATTACTATGATCCAGTACGATGAAAGCTTATTTAATATTTATATTTTAGCTAACGTTACTCATTTGGTGGACAGAACGTATAACAACCATTGGTAATGCATAAGCCTGTGTATGCGGAATTTGCTGGATTTGGTGTGAATGCAGCTGAAGCGCACGCTTCATCCTGTCCGCTGTGGCCGGTGTGTGTGTGTGTGTGTGTGTGTGTGTGTGTGTGTGTGTGTGTGTGTGTGTGTGTGTGTGTGTGTGTGTGTGTGTGTGTGTGTGTGTGTGTGCGTGCGTGCGTGTGGCTCAGCCCCGCCCTCAGTCAAACAGACACACAGAGAGCAGAGGAGAGAGACAGAGACAGCGATGTAACTTGGTTGCTACGCTATGAGTCCCAACCTCACACTCTGCATCCTATTATTGGCTTGAGGCTACACACCCACTACCCAAAGGCTGACGCCCAGAAACGTGCCGAACATAACAAAATAATGAGAAAATACAGGCTGAGGGCAGAGTCTGTGTAGATAAATACACTCCTAGTGGATCATAAGTGATGATTGAGAGGGATTATTTTTGTTTTTTTTTTAGGAAAATCCTGCATAGTTTACCCTTAAACAAGTCCTTAATGTATTGAGGAATAGATCTTAGTTCTTTTTTTTTATTCAAGTTGGATTTTACATGTTTTTGTGATTATATTCAGCCCTGTGTAATTTTACATTTAAGTGATGTTCTTTTATTTACAGGCCCTTTGATTCAAAAAACCCTTTCCTGGCACCAGTCACTGTCAACCGCAAACTCAACAAAAGTGGTGATAGGCATCTTATGCATCTTGAAGTAGACATAACAGGCTCCAAGATCAGGTGAGAACGGTTGGATTCATCCAGTTAATTTCTGATTTAATGTTGATTTTATCACTGTATTGTTTTCATTTTTCTAACGCCATAAGACCAGATTGAACACTCTGATTCTTCTTCCATTTTAAAACTTCATGAATACAGGTCAAAGTCTAAATGTGTCACATTGTCTGATTTCAGATATGAGTCAGGAGACCATGTCGCTGTTTTCCCCACAAATGACTCGGCGTTGGTGAACAAGCTTGGGCAAATCCTTGGAGTGGACCTTGATGTTGTTATCTCTCTCAACAACCTTGATGGTATGGCATTGAAAGCACCTTGACTTTACTAGTTCGTCCCTCACACGTCTCACGAAATCCTCCCACGATATCTACACTTGCAGTATCAGCTCGCGTATTGCGCATGACATGCATGTTGTTAAATTACTGCAACTCAAGCGTTATTGCTGTAATATAAAGTGCTGACTTTTGTTAATAATGAAATTAATTTAATGGATCACAAAGGTCATCGGATGTACTTTGTAATACAACTAATAATTAAGACTACTCCTGTTCAGTGTTCATCAGCATAAATACATCAATATAAAGAACACAATCTGCTGATTTAGTCACTTAATAATCTCCTGCACGGAGGTGTATTGTGTTAATGTTCTTAACAGATATGCAAAGTATTGATGGGAACAGAATGATATGCCAATAAACAAACCTGTCTATGACTAGATGGTTTTTATGAATGTTGGTGATGGTGAGAAGCAAAAGTCACTCTACACAGTAAATCTGCAATTTTTGTATTATCAGTAGTAGTAGCAGTGGTAGTATATTGATATTTGAACAACTGATACACATTTCTAAAATTTGATGAACATTTATAACATAAGTGTTGAGATGCCAGAAAAATCTTTTCATTTTATTTTTCAGAGGAGTCCAACAAGAAACACCCTTTCCCCTGCCCAACCACCTACCGCACAGCCCTGACTCACTACCTGGACATCACACATCCTCCTCGCACCAACGTCCTCTACGAGCTGGCACAGTACGCTTCTGACCCCAAAGACCAGGAGAATATGCGCAAGATGGCCTCCTCTTCCCCCGAGGGCAAGGTCAGTGACGGGTGGTGAACGGTCACTGGTGGTGTTAAGACAGATGGTTTAACCCTGAAGTGAAAGTTAACAGCTGTGGTTATATGTCACCCATGTCTGAATAAATTTAAGTTAACCGGACCTATGACGTATACCGATTCATGTACTGTAATTTCCAATTGTTAGACTTAATGTTGTCGTCTTTTCATTGGTGTTTCACTACAGGGGCTCTACCAGAGTTGGGTGTTGGATGTCAATAGAAACATCCTCGCCATTCTGGAGGATATGCCTTCCTTGAGGCCTCCCATTGACCACCTGTGTGAGCTGCTGCCTCGTCTCCAGGCTCGCTATTACTCTATCGCCTCCTCCTCAAAGGTAATTGTTTAAATCGCTAAGGAAGGACAGAGTTTTAACATTTTTGCAAATATTTTTTGATATGGATATTGTCTTGACATACTCAAATCTGTTTGTTCTTAGAGTTAAAGCAGAGTAACAATCAGTAACTGTCCTCGGTTTTGTAGGTTCACCCTAACAGCATCCACATCTGTGCCGTGGTGGTAGAATATAAGACCAAGACTGGCCGCATCAACAAGGGAGTGGCCACCAACTGGCTGAAGAACAAACTGGTCACTGACAACGGCCACAAGTCCACTGTTCCTATGTACATCCGCAAGTCCCAGTTCCGCCTACCCTTCAAATCCACCATCCCAGTGATCATGATCGGCCCTGGGACAGGAATTGCTCCCTTCATGGGCTTTATCCAGGAGAGGGGCTGGCTCAAACAACAAGGTATTTAAAGACACTGTGGGCCACGATGTGTGTGTTGTTGTTGTTTGTCTGACCTTTTACAACCTTATGTCTCCACAAGGACAGAAAGATGAGGGAAGAGACCTCCAAACATGTTTGTCATTTCTGTCCTTCTGGTGTAGTGTGGTCTACACAAGTGCCCACAAAAATAGAGAAAGCTGAACTTTTTACCTTGTGCTCTTTTCAGATGGATACAAATAGTAATCAGTGCTTTAATAGTCAATTTTCAGTTATTAGCATTTTCTGTCACTAGCAAGTATGTAGCTAATAATTCACACATCAGAGAAACTTGTCAGGCATACAGTCGTACACAGTTAAGTTACCTATATTTATTTGATTAGTTTGGTAGTTCATAAATGTTATTTAAAGTTCTTACAATAAATAAAACAGTTATTCCTGATAGAAACATCTCTTTAACAATTCAATGAATCAATCAAACATCATTTAATATTTTCATACAGGTTAGTGCAATTCAAAGTGCTTCACAGGTGACTGACAAGATAATAATAGGACAGAACAGTAAAACAAATTGACACTAGTGCACACAAGAAATAACAATTCTGAAAATGTAATAAAAAACAATAAAATAGATTTAAATAATAATAATGAAACAGTAAAATAAAAACTAGATAAAATATTTTTTTTTAAAAAACAAAAAAACAATGACAAATAAAATTCTTAAGAGGGAAGACAGACACTGTCAGTCTGAATAAAGTATTAATCTTCACACAGCCAACAAATACAAATGGGATGATTAATATATGATATATAAGTGTGATCATTGTGTGTGCAGCTGTGACAGACAATTACTTGATTATATTAGATTACAATTTCAAAAGTGGAAGAGCTCAAATGCAGTAATCAATAGCAAGTCCAAAAAGTAATCAACACATTGTTTTTGTTCCCGTACAGGAAAGGAGGTCGGAGAGACGGTGATGTTTTTCGGCTGCAGGTATAAGAATGAGGACTTTATCTACCAGGAGGAGCTGGAGGAGGCAGAGAGGAATGGAGTTCTATCAAAGCTGTTCGTTGCCTTCTCAAGAGACCAGGAGCAAAAGGTATGCTCGTCTACCTCACTGCTGTTAGTATCCCTTACCATCAAAGTCAAATCTGCTGGGATTAGAATATACTTTGGTATCTGTTGGCAGTAATCATTGAAGAGTCACCTTAGGTACAAAAGTTTTTGCTGGAATCTTCTTATCACTAGATTTTTTTAGGAGATGTTGAATCTCAATTGTTGTAGGCGCTGACTGGTTAATCATACAGTATATGGGAACAAAAAATGGTTATCTTTACGTTATTTAAAGGAATAATTAAATGCCTTGTTCAGTTTTGATATACAGCGCATTGAGCTTATTGGAAAAACGGTGTATTTTATATGTCTGTGTTGATGTGATGTTTATGTGCGTATGGACCTTTTTAATCATTTATGTGTGCTAAACATGCATAAAGAATCGCTGCAACTACAACAATGTTTTCTGTTCTGCTCTATAAAATAAAGGTGTACGTGCAACACCTCCTGAAGACGCATAAGGAGCACATCTGGAAGCTGGTTCACTCAGAAAATGCTCATATCTACATCTGCGGGTAATTAATATGTTTGATTCATTCATTTATTCATTTTCCGAAGTAGTGCTCGTTTATTTTTTTATAGTTGTAAATAATCAACAAATAATCTTTGTGCCAACTGTCTGAAATAATGTTAAATTCAACCATTTGATAAAAATAAACTCTTTAGTGTGTTGGCATCTCCTAGTGGGGTGATAAGTGGTTTCACTGATGGTTCATATACTGGTGTTATTTAAGAATCAAATGCAAAGAAGTTTCACCATGACTGAGGTGAACATTGTTATTGGTTTATTTTAGTTCTTTTTAATTAAAAAGTAGAATCACCCTGCAGCAATCTAAACTGATCCATTTCCTACCATAGGGATGCGAAAAACATGGCGAAGGACGTGCAGACGGCCTTCCACGAGATCGCAGAAGAACTGGGAGGCTTGACACGCACCCAGGCCACAGATTACATCAAGAAACTGATGACCAAGGGACGCTACTCACAAGATGTCTGGAGTTAAAGAGCCTCAAAACCCAGCTTCACTCACGCTACTCAAGTGGTTGTTTTTAATTTTTATTTTTTATTTTTACTGTATGTCTTTTATCAGGACTGAATATAAAAACATTTAACACTTCATACTCACCCTGGTTCATGAAGAAGATCATGAGGCAGACCCTACCTCAGCAGGTTTTGTTTAGAAACCCATTCAGCAATCTCAAAGTATATTTCCTACTTATGTATACTACATTATGTATCAGGACCACCAGCTTGTACGCTCTGGGGTCTTCACTTGAGCCGTGGTCCAAGACCAAAAGTACATTTAGCCAGTCTGGATCACAGGACGTGGAAAGAGTCTTTGGTATAAATGAATGAATCGGTGTAATTGGGTGTTTTACTGCAAATCTGGATGCTCTGGGATTAGATTTAGCTGATTAGATTAAGAAACCCACTGGCTCAAAATTCCTTAATGAATCATGTAGGTTTACTAGAAAAAAGAAGCACAAAAGAGTCATCGTCTCAGATTTTCACATTTTTTACTGCTGAGTCAAACAGTTCGGCTGTCATCAAAACTGATGGCAACTCTGAGTAGACAATCCATCAGTTTTGTGGGAGAGGGACTCATTGATCCCAACCTGTGGTTGTACATATTATAATTCCACTGTGAACATGAAGAGTTCAGATGAAACAATGGAAGCTCATTCAATTTGCCATCTTGAGATGTTTGTAACTTTGAACCAGTTGGTTTTAACCGTTTGTAGACTTAACCCCAGAGCAAATAACCCTGCATAATACTGTATGTCTCAGTGATACATTGAGCGTTGTGTGTCCATGTTGCAGGCAGTTTTCAGTATGAACATTCAGAGAAGCTTTAGACATGAAAGGGTGCTGACATTGAACTAGTTTCTCTCAGAGCTGATCTAGTAGTACTTTTGAATGTACTTAAAATACATTAAAATGTTTCAGAAAATGTGTAAAACGTCTGTGAGGAAACTGGTGTAACAAACTGGCATCATAGGTACAATATATGTTTACCTTTGTATTTTGACAAGGGATTTTGCCTTTTATGCATAAGTTGCTGTTCATTTTAAATCGGTAACCTTTTGAGAGGCACAAAGTGATGCAAAGGGGGAAAAACATTTATTGAAATAAACGATTATGTATTTTATTTCCCATAAGCCTGCCGCTAAACATAATCAAAATGAATCTATAGGTACCCTGATATTTTTGTAAAATGTTTAAACATTAGACTTGCATCCAGATCTGGCCTTCCAAATGGCATTTTATTTTATATGCATTTGACAGCAGAGGAATATTAAATGAGTTGGTCATGTGACAGTAACACTCAGACATATGACAGCCACCTCTGTTTGGCAATTTTATATGTATATATTTTTTTATTGTCCAGTAACATATGCATCACTACACAGAGAAGATGACCAGACATATCAAAACATTTTTTGTGTGTCTCCTAACATTTTGTCTGTCAGTGCTCATCTCAGTGTGTTTTTTTGTGAATACGAGGAGTTTGAAGAGTTCAGCCAACCTGTTAAAGAGCAGCCTGTGCCTTTTTAACACTGCCTTATGCGTTAGGTTAGGATTAAAATTATGATACTTGTCTTGTTAACAGTTTTTTTTTTCTTTCCCTGCTGAAAGTTTCATAGAAAGTCTAATTAATCTGAGACACTTTACCCAGCGTTGTCACTTTTTCTCATTCCATTTTATGATGTGATTATTTGATTGTATCAAGGCATGCATTTTTTTCAATGAATAAATTTGGAATAATTTGTCAGGTTGATGTCTGTCTTGTGATGAAATAAGGTTACATTTTGTGAGAATTGTTTGGATACAGTAGTCTTTTTTTGTTGAGAATATTAATAAAACACTGTAAAACAAAAGTAAGCAGTGCAGGTGTTCAACAGCTTGCACGCTATAAAACACAACCTATATTGTGCAAATTGCAGTGAAACACACTTGGGTCACACTGTTATCTGCCATTTGTTACCAATTCCAACTTCACAGCACCATCACTAATATTAATGAGGCTGTAATGTTGACAGATAAATATTACATAGTAGTGTTTTAATTGAATACACAGCTGCTCTTCTAATGAGATACTTACAGTGACTACACCAGCAGCTTGTCCCAAGAGGCAGATATACTGACTTATTGAATTATCTACTATAGTCTGAGTAAAAACAAGAATACCTTCAAATCTGTTACAAGAGCTAATTTTAAAAGAGCTGTTCTGGATCATAAGAAGTCATTGTATATGAAGATATATTTTTATAAAATGTTAACATTTTGTGGGTCCAGAGATTTATAGAAATCTGACCCTGGTGGTTATGAAATGATCAGAATCAACTTTATTGGCCAAGTGTGTTTACACATACAAGTAATTTGACTCTGGTTTTCTAGTGGCTCTCTATGTGATAACAGTCATAACGTAGGCTTGTTTATTACAAATGTATAATTACAAATTTTATACTTTGTGTGGCCTCTTATGTGGAGAATTGTGTTTTACAAGTTAGAATTGTTAAAAACACAATAAAGTGTAAAAAAAAAAAAAAAAAAAAAAAACCCACCAAAAAACAGGTTTTTCTTGCTGTAATCATTCCTCCTGTTCATATTGACCATTAGAAGGTCTCATAATGCACTCACAATGTAAGTGATGGGGGACAAAAATCCACAAAACTCCTTCTGTGCAAAACTGTATTTAAAAGTTTATCTGAAGCTAATATGAAGCTTCAGTCATTCAAATCTTTTAATAGCCAGTATGAACATGATGATTACAGTGAGGAAAACCTCTTTTACTGTTAATATGGGCACCTGACTGTTGTTTTAAGACAGACTTGAAAAATTGTGAACCTGTCCTTTGATGAAACTTATGAACAACTTTCACATATAAAAAATCAATATGGCTTGAAGATCAAATGTTAGAGACAGAGAATATATTTGACCTCCCCCTGTGTACTGGCAACTTTCATGTAGATACTGTATTTGCTTTAAGTTGCCTAAAAACTTCTTTCTTCTTCTGTTGTTAATGAAATGAACACAAGGTTGTTGCTGTACATCTGTATCTCTGTTCTGATGCTTCACTTCAGCTGCAGTTTTAGGGAGTGGAAGAATATTTCCAGTGGAAGTATAATAAATGTGGGGTGTTGTCTGTTAATACTTGGTGTACTCAGGCTGTATAGTAATATTTAGGGAAGTGTATATTTTCTTTTTTTGGAAAAGCAGTTTTCTCCTGAACTCTTGGCTCATTAAACTGCCTGCTGCTTATGAGAGGAGCTGCTGTGACTGGTCTTAAGAAACACCATTTCCCACAAACCCCAGATTATCGCAGATTAAATGTTGACAGTTTGACACAATGTGACAGCAGGGCAGAGAGGACCGAACGGTGAGAGAGCGAGATTACAGACTATCAACATTAGCAGAGAGTCAGACACCAAGTTATGATAATGTAGGTACGTATGTTGCTATGGTGGAATATTTTCATGAGATCAGCATTTTTTTCTATGCTAACAAATCAGTGTTTAACTTTGGAAAAGGTTTCAGCAAGTTCTGTAGTGCTTCTGTTCTCCAGAAAGACTGTAAGAAATCTGCGATGAAAGATTGCATTGAGTCACTGGAGCTGAGAATAAGAAGTCAAAGATAGTTACTGTGCTTTTGTTGTATTAATTTTGCTACTGTGCATCTCAAGCAAACTTCACAACCAGACAAATTCACATCTGCTCATGTCCTGGATGCAGAGGGGATTCCAGTGCCACATCTGGGGCTCTGCTGTTGTGGGCTTGGCTCTGCTCTGCTTGCAAGGTTATGATGAATTGGAGAAGCCAGTCCGCCTGTGCTGTTAATGAGGACAACTCAGACCCAGCCTCCTTCAGTCTGTGTTCTAGCTCTTGCTTCTTTTGACTCCATTTCTTGAATACACACACATACAGCATGTCAGCACTTGAAATGGTCGCATTTGTCATTTTTATACAAATATGTATTTTGTAAGATAATATAGTCATGGACTTTCTTACCTGTCTGGACCACTCAAGGATTACAGAGTTAGACAGGGGCCCCTCAGTGTTCCCATCCCGCCGTATGAACACATCCCCGTGCTCAGTCTGATAGAGGATTGGCTCACTGAAGGCTGAAGGTGCTCTGAAAGTGAGGCACAGCACCTTGAGGCGAGATGCCTCCACCCCAGACTTTACCACAGGTAGGAAATGCAGGCTGTAGTTTCGGGGAAGGACAGGAGGCTGGAGACGCTTTAGAATCACGTCCACCTGTAGGCGAGTCTCGTGCTCCTCTTCATGGCTGAAGGACAGGCCATAAACCACTCCGTCCTCATTCACCCCGACAACCAGACGGCCTCCCCCGCTGTTCAGGAAGGCACTTCCATACATAGCAACATGTCGGAAGAAACCATTCTGCATGTAATTTCCTGAAAGAAGACAAAACAATTTTTAACAGGATATAACTTAGCTGTAAATTCCCTTGTAACCTTACCTCTGCCGGCCATGAACTCAATGTTGCAGCTGTCATTAATAATGTGAGCCCCGTGGTAGAGCCACTGGCAGCAGGTGATGTCCTGTTCATTGGTAGACTGGGTGTCAGAGAGAGAAGGGACAAAGCAGAATGGGACAGTGAAGTATCATATTATTACAAAAAAATCATACACTGTATTCATCTCTGTATTATCAAGGTCATTGGTAGAGGCCGACCAATACTGGGTTTTGGAGGCCAGTAACAATATTAATACATGAGAATAATAAACATGAAATAAATGTAAATGAACTGATATTCATATGCACAACACATAACATAAAAAACATTTTGTGATAAATATGTCTGACTAAATATATCTTACAGATGAACAAAACACTTTATGACAGTAATTTAAATTTTGAGCACTGAAATTATTTAAATTATTAATAAAAGCAGAAAATTCTATAAAAGATCAATTGAGAAGTCAAATATTCATATAACTGCTGCCACTAAGATATTTCTTGCTGTTTACAACTTTCTTTTTTTTTTTGCATATTTCTTTTTGCCAACACACACACTATATGTGGCCTAATATCAGCTGATGTTATTATCCTGCCAATGTTCCCTGCAGCTCTCTGATTCTGTCCTCATCTCACCTGTACTGGTGTTCCCTGTTGACCAGTCTGGTTCTGGGCTGCACTGTTGCTTTTTTGCCTTTGGGTGCTCTGTGGATGAGGGCTTGAACAGCCAGAGCATCTCTTCTTTTGAACCCATTTGAAGCGCCCCCATCTCCAACCAAGAAGTCTCCATCCCCGGGAACGACCGGCTCGCTTCCTTTTCTTTTTCTTAGCTCCACTGGAAACTGTCCTAACATGAGCTGATGTGGACGGAGTCAGGGAGGCAGAGGTCCCTACATCGCTCAACGTATCTGGGTTGCTCATCTTTCCGTTAACAAGAATCTGTTAGATAATGTGCACAGTGCAAAAAATGGGGAAAAAATGTGGGTCTTCTCGTTTTTAGGAGAGTAGACTATTTAAAACCTTTTGTATTTCAGTTGCTACAGTGTTTAAATGATGCATATTCCAAAGTAAATTTGAAAAAAACAAAAACAATTTGTGTTTAGATTCGTGTGATCAAAGATAGAGGTTGGTTTCCAGGGCTCAAGATTGATTTAGATGTGTATTCTACTGTGTGCACAGTGCTTGATGGTCATTGTAAACACTAATTATATACACATATACACATGCGTTGAAGCAAAGGCGGTCAACAGGGGCCCTCAGCTCATTTTTGCCCCAGGGCCTCCTGGCAGGTTAATCCGGCCCTGGACCCTCAAAGTGTTATTTACAGAGAAATAGAATTTAGCCACGTTTCTTAAATGCCATTTACTAACTAAATAGTAGAATTTACACAAGCACATCTTCACTGAGTGAGTAAGTGAAGCAGAACACTGAGCACAAATAATGTCTGTTGTGCAGCTGTAACACTTTGCCTGCAGTGGTGCTCTTTCAACATTAAAAAACATCATAAGAGCAGTATAAGCACATTGTAAGTGCATGATAATTACTATAATCAGAGCATAATATCGTTAACACAATATGTAAGAGTGCTGGGGGTACAGTTTGATTTCAGTCAATGAGATGCTGTTAAACAGCCACTTGAGGTCAGTGTTATTCTAAATTAAGAGCCATGTTTTCCCCTGGTTGTGTTGATGTCCTGAATCTGAGGTCAACACATATGGGCTATGAGGTTCAGCCATATATTCCTCCACCACTGAGATGCTTTAAGTGCCAAAAGTATGGCCATGTAGCAGCAATCTGCAAAGGCAAGCAGAGATACATAGGTGTGCAGGTGAACATGAGTATGAGAAATGCAAAGAATGAGCTAAACTCAAGTGTTGTAACTGTGGAGGAGAACACAGCTCAGCCTATCGAGGGTGCAAAGTCAGCAAGAAAGCAGCAGAGAGTTAGTCTCCCAGGGGATTACATATGCAGAGGCAGTGACGAAAGTGTCCAGGCAGGCAGATGCCCCTAAATCAGTGGGAATAGAGAGCAACAACAGACCCTGTGAGGGATGTGACAAATTTGCTGTAAAGGAAGATCTGCTAATTGTGGGCAAGAGCGAGTTTGTGTTGTTTATGGTAGATGTGATAAATTGTTCAGCGCAGATGAGCAGGAAGATGAAAAAGATCAAGATCATATTGAAATCAGCTGAGAAATAGATCGGGATTAAAGGACTAAAATGGGAAGCAGTGGAAGAAATGTTAGATGGAGAAACTCCTAACACTCAGACATGAGCTGGTGGCTCTTCATGGTTTTAGTTATTCTACAGTGGAATACAAGAAGCCTTATTGCTGATGGACAAGAATTTGTTCCAAATTTATCAGACAAGCCTCATGTAATATGTATAAAAGAGACATGGTTGAAGTCACAATGGAATTTTGTTGTATATGATTAAACAGCAATTAGGAATGATAGGAAAACCAGGAAAGGTGGAGGGGTGGCAACATTTGTGAAGAATGGGATGAGTTATAATTTAATTAATATAGGAAAAGAACAAGACTCAATTATAATTTAAGTATTGAGAGGAAAGAGTAGCTTAGTGATAGTCAATTACTGTAACCCTTGTAATAGACTGAGCTCTGACATATTGAATGCTGCAAGTGGGCCGACACAAGGGGAAGTAGTATGGTTGGGGATTTTAATACGGATGCAAATGGGCCTGTAATAGAGGAGTACATAGATTATAAGGGTTTAGGAGCGACCTGCTCGAGGAGATAAGGTTTGCAAAATCAGTAACTTTTTAAAAATCACCTCTTAAAACCCATTTCTACAGACTTGCTTTTATGTAATGTTGTCTTTCGATCATCTTTCTATCATCTTTTAATCTTTTTATCATCTCTCTGTTGTATTTCATTGTCTTCTACTGTTGTCTTCTTATTGTTGGACTTGTTATTGCTTTCTGTGCCGTGTCTTTGCTTTTGTATTGTACTGCCTTTGCTTTGTCTGTCAAAGCACTTTGTAAACTCTGTTTTTAAAGATGCTATATAAATAAAGATATTATTATTATTATATAGTGTGTATTAATGATGGAAAAGGTACAAGACATAATAGTATACAGAATAGATCTGACACTCACATCCACTGTAATTGCAGGTATTAGTACTTGGGAAGTTTTAAACCTGTCAACAGTAGGCACTGATCACTATCCAATAGTAATCAAGATTAGAATAGAGATACATCAATATGGAAGTTGGATAAAGCTGACTGTGATGCATATAAAAGATGTGGAGGAAAGTCATAAAAAGTTGGTTACAGCCATTTATATATAATATAGTTGTTTGTTTTGAGTAGGCTATTGTAAACTGGAACCCGTTAAATATACCCCGGTATGGTAGGTGGCGGTATGCACATATAAGCTGGTGTTGCAATCCGCCAATAAACGCGAAGAAGAAGAGGAAGAAAGCCCGGCGCTGTTCCTGGTCGTTTAGTTCACTTCTGTTCTGCAGCGCTGCGTAGATTTAAACCGGGTTTTTTTTAATCAGCTAATCAGAAGAAACAGACATCAGTGATTTTTAAAACAAGTATATATACCTGCACAGAATGGCCACTGGTAAGTCTATATTTCCTGTATTTATGTGTCAGTTTTACTTGCTTTGTTTGTGAATGAGTAACGTAAAGTGGGTCGAATATGCTGGAGCCAAGTTAGCATTAGCTCCCAACCGCGAGGCCAGGGCTAGGGCTCCGTCTATTTCACGGATTTGACAACTAGCATCAGCAGAATAAAGTTAGCTTTATTTGGGGGGTGGTTTAGTCAGCTTACAGTGCGGAGTTTATTTCTTAATCACACTTCAGCTCTGTTTTTTTACCTCGCAGTTACTGCGTAGTTCATTAAAAGAGTTACAAGCGGCGCAGGGTCGGGCCTTGTCGGGCGTCTTTGTTTATACCGCTACCGCTATTGTTTCTCCCTCTGAACGGGGAACATGCCGGAGCAGATGTATCTTCAAGATAAATCGTCAATATTTGCATTTAGGCCGTTTTTCTCAAAGCGAACTGTGTGCGTTGATATGGCAGCATAAAAAAACGATGATATGGTTGTGTCGTTTCAAGATTTAGCCGAAGCCCAGACCAAATTGACCGCCATTTTCATCACATTGGCGTGGTGAGGGGCCTGCTAGCGTGTAGCTGTCCTACTTTCACCAGCCTTCAGACCAGTCGTACACCGTTAGCTGATTTAGTAACCATCTTCTCTAGCACGCAGGTTGAAGTTCTTTTGTTTAACCTTTTTTTTCAAACGTTAAATCATTGTTTTATCTCACTTTCAGATTCAGGCTACGGCCAGCATGGTGGCTCACAAAGGTAACGAGGATAACATTCAACGCATAACGTCAACTCTGATTAATATAACGTATTTTTTATATATATATGTAATGTATATCTGTATATATCAGCCAAAGGTTTGGAAACACTTTTTCATTCATGTGAATGCGAAGGTGTGTCTAAACTTTTGACTGGTACTGTGTATGTGTGTTTACCCATTTAAAGCTAAAAACATCACACTGTGTGGAGGTTCTGAATGAATTTAAAGTTAACTGCTTTTTATAATTGTAGCTATGGATCATATGCTGGTCAGCAGAGTGGACAGGTAAGACCCTTCCTAAATTGGTTAGTTAATTGTAAGTATTATATTTCCTGTTGTTGCCTCTCGAATACTGACTGTTTTTTCTGGTTCGCAGAGTTATGGACAAGGAAATGGCAGTGGCTCTTATGGGGGGCAGAGCTACGGTAATTATGGTCAGCCGGCTGTGACACAAGGTATAAATTGCAAACAATAAAGGCTAGATTAACTACTGCACTGATGCCTCCGTATTTATTAAAATTCCCACCCAAAACCTAACCTTCAGTAGACCAACTTTGTTGTTAGATTACCTCAAGGGGGTTCAGACATGTGTGTTAGATATATTCTTAGATATTTATGATTGAGGCATTAACAGATCACACCAGAATATGGGAGTTATTTAAACTTATTTTCTATATTTCCTTCACATATCATTGATATACCAGTTTAAGGACCTCTTGTGTCTACTGTCAAACTCTTGACTAAAATTAAGTAAACAGTAGATTGTTTTGTCTGTATAGTAAGGAATGGCATGTTTCTGAATTTTGTGAATCCTTCTGTCTTGACAGACGGCTACAACCAGTCTCAGGGAGGCTACGGTCAGCAACAGAGCTATGGAAGTTATGGACAGGAGTCATCTGGGTAAGACTACTGATATTACAACTTCACCCTTCTTGTGAGCATGATTTCTATTTACATTGTTTGCCTCTGAACATGAATAGTGACATGAGACACAAAATGTTTATTTTACCATTTGGGTCCTCTGTCGTGTTAACCGTAAATATCTTACTGAAACCACTTGAAGGTATGGTGACAAGTCATCGTCGTCGTCATCATCATCATCATCATATGGACAAGGATCAGGGTCCTATGGGCAGCAAGGGTCCTATGGTGGTAATCAGGGACAAGGATCCTATGGTGGTGGTGGTGGTGGTCAGGGCCAAGGAGGAGACAGCTATGGACAACAAGGATCTTACAGCGGCCAGGGAGGAGGAGGAGGTGGTGGTGGTGGCGGCAGCAGCTATGGAAGATGGAGTGAAGGTAGGAAGAACTGGGTCTTGAAAGAAAATCAACTATCTGCATTCTGTAAGATGAGATGTCCCAGTCCTCATGGGAAAAAAATTAAAAACATCTTTTTTTTGCACCAGGTGAAAGTGGTGGTCAGGGTGGGAGGTATGGACGTGACCAAGGAGACCGTTCAGAAGGAGGTGGCTACAGAGGCAGAGGCCGTGGTGGCTATGACCGTGGCGGTTATGACCGCAGTGGTGGATATGAGCGCAGTGGATATGACCGTGGCGGAAGAGGTGGACCTCCTGGTATGGGGTAAGTTGCACAGTGCCACTGCCCCCAAGGTACTTTTATTCACTGTAAAATATGAGACATGACTTGTTGTCACTCAACACATCATCACTCATCAACTATAAACCATCAACATAGATAATATTATCCACCCATCTGCTTTGTGCTCCAGATCACCTAACTCTGGTATATATTTTTCAAAACCTGATTCATGTAAAGTTGTCACATATCACATAGGTAATATTCACCACCTCTCTGCATTGTGCTCCAGATACCTGAACCTCAGCCTTTTTTTTTTTTTTTTTTTTTTTTTTTTTTTTTCCCCTCCAAAAATCTGATTCCTCTGAAGTTTAACAGATAAGAGACATGCTGGTGTTAATTCAACATCCATCTTAAAATGAAACTCACTTCACACTCCATAAGTGGTGAATAACAGTCAGAGATTAGCTTGTTTGACCACTGAGGATCTGCTCGTCATCATTGGGGTATTAAGTAAGAAATGGCGACACAACACGTCTGCTTAAAGCAGGAGTTTCATTGGCACTAAGTGACCCAGCCGAACAACATCATGCCAGACAAAGGGCTGGTTTTGTCCATTCTCCGACCAGTAAAGGCCAATTCATGCTTTTTGTGTCTGTGGACGACTGTGGTCTTGCGGACGCACACACAGTTCCATTGATACTTTTTTTCAGAGGTCCACGAACACAGACATGTTCCACATGTGCCCGCTTGTAAACAGGGTTGCAGTGTGATATTTTTCCAGAGTTGTGAAATCCAGTCTGTTAGTAATACAAACCGCCGTGCAGTGTTTTTCTAATCAGGCTTTAAACCGGACTTTGCTGGATTATATTTCGTTGTCTCACCAGCACTTTAAACAACACGCCCACACCAACACAGCCCCTTGTGGTGTTTTACATGGCGCTGTTTTCAGTCTGAATGCAGATGAGGAGTTCCTGTATGTTGCTGAACAACTAGAAAAGTGACAGCTTAATGAACAGAAACTCAGTACATACATACAGTAGACAAGACAATGATTTGTTTGCTTTTCTAGCATATGCACAGTTGACGCGCTTGCTATGCGTACACTCCACATGGTCACAAATTCAGGGCTACACGGACACGGGCAGATGGTAACATTTATGTCACTCAGACCCTTGCAGCCATGTGGGCGCCGAAAGTATGAATTGGCCTTAAGGGACATCTCTTGTGTCAGTTTCAGAGGCCGTTTACATCAGAAATGAAGTAGTTTTAAAAAATATATTGAACATTAGGAGCTCAACATAAACGGCTGCTTCTGTGAATAAGAACAGTGCTGTAGCTGATTAAAATGCATAAATGTGCTTTCTTTACACATGGAAAACTTGTTCACCACATTAAGATGCGTACTATGATAAACCACCTTTTGCACTGTTGTAAATTGGACTCTTTCCCTTTTTGTAAGGACTACAAAATTAGCTCTTGAACATTTTTGAGGTTAGTTATTGGATCAATTGACCATCAGTTTCTGAGGTGAGCCAAAAAGTGCGTTTGAAATTAGTTTCACTTTTTGGACTTTTGGCTTTTGCTACAATTTGAAAGCTCTACATTGTCTTGTCTCCTAGTTTACATTGTGAATTTTACATAACTGGAAACAGTTGTTTTGTCTTCTTTATTCATGTATCTTTAAGATCAGTGAAAGCCAAGTAATGCAGCTTTTCATCACATTTGGTAATTTGACCCTTGATCCAAACAGTCAGGATTTTTGTTGTACTGTTAACTTTTTAATCAAAATTAATCTCCAGCAGCCATACTTTGTCAATTACCAGAAGCTTATTTTTGGTCTGTCCTTGTGCTCCGAGGATCACACTATAGTTTTTGAACAATGGAAACTCCATCGAAATGCTGCCGTTACACCTGGAGCCACATCTGCAACTGCTTCACATTCAACAGGTTTCATTCAAGTGTTGTATATTTGACAATGGCGAACATGTGTGTTGTGTTAACATGGATCTACATTTTATACTACAGGTGTTCAGAGTGATTGAACTATAACATGGACCTCAGTTAAAAGATCTCATATACGCACTCAGTGGAAGATTGCTCATCAGTTGCTATACCCCTTCACACCAATTTGGCCCATCATGTTAAAAAAAACAAAACAAATTCAGCTGGTTTTCCAGCTCTTGGTATCCAATCTGGTCATGTTTTATTTAAAATTTAAAAAAAAATCAAATCAATTAAATTCGGTGAACTTCTAACTGGTGACCCAGTGACTTGTGATAACTGTTTACACTCGTCTGCCTGATTGTTCAGTCAGAGCTGCCTAGTTATCTGTCCACTGATCTCTAATGTCAAAGACTAACACATTCCTCGTGTGAGACATTTCCACCGTAGTCGCACACCCTGGCAGAAGTGCATACTGATGGGGATGTAGGGGAGCTTTGAGCTCTCAGTTGGGACAAAGGAAAAGCCATCATATCTCCAATTTTTCCTCTGCAGAGGTGGTGACCGTGGTGGCTTCAAAAATTACGGTGGTAAGTGACGAGCATCAGAACTGTGTCGGTGGGGGAGGAAAGAACTTGAGTTAGCAGAAAAGGAAAAAAGAGGGGGATTTAAAAAAAAAAAAAAAAAAAAAAAAAAAACTCAGTGAATGCCACCATTTTCATGTCCAGATCCCAAGGGACTCCACCTAGTGTTCTTAGCAGGATTTCTCATAAATGTCTTCAGATATGGTAAAGAAAGAAAAACATGGAGCCTGAGTTGTAAAATAATGGTATTGTTGCATGAAGGTGAGAGTTGATTGTAAATGACAGAGGTGTTCCCAGGACGAAGAAGGAAAACTTTCTAAAACTGGAGACATTTTGGTGGTGGTCAAAAAACAGAACAATTGTGTTCTTGTGCAAAGGTGTTGGTATGTGATGCAACGGTATGAAAACACCTGTCAGAGAGCGAGCTGTAAACATGGACTTTGTTTAATTTTCTTTATCATTATGCACTAGTAGGGATGAAGTTAATAATTTGTATGGAACAGTACAGATGATTAAAGATTTCTTGCTCAAGTGTTCTCTTCCATCCTCTCCTCTGTTTTACAGGCTCTCGAGACTACGGCTCAAGGGATGAACCAGGTAAAGAACGTCCCCAAGACACCCAGTTACAACCAGTTAATTAGGGTTGCACTGATTAGTCAGTCATAATTTAAAATCTGTCCATAGCTGCTGTAATCAGAGCAGGATGTGGTTATCCTTTTAATGGCCGGAGCAAGTCAACATGTTTTGTTTTTTTGGTATTGTCATAGTCTCTTTAAAGTGAAGTCTATGATGTTAAACTTAGTGTCTGAGTTGATTATGTATTTATTGAAGTCCCTCTGACAATATTTTGGCTGATGGGGGGTCAGGTTTATTTAGTAAATTCCACTGTTCTATCTCCTCAAGAATTATTATATAAAATGTGATCATTTCTGATGTCTTCTCTCCATTTTGGTCTCTTCCACAGCTGGGGAGCAGGACAACTCTGACAACAACACCATTTTTGTCCAGGGACTGGGAGAAGATGTCACAGTTCAGGAAGTCGGCGATTTCTTCAAGCAAATTGGAATCATCAAGGTATTAAATTAGTCTCTTTGCATGTTGTCACTAATTTCCTTTCCTAGATTGATTAGATTTCACCATAATGCATCCTAATGACTGTCGAGGCTTGATTCAACAGCAAAAGTGTGACCATCTCTTCTTTTTGTGAATGCATGAAATGAAGCATTTGTCAGCTATCACACTGGTGTTTTCATTCAAATCTTTTAAAGAAAATTCCTTTTTTGTTTTGTAACTCTTTTAAACTTTGAACCAGTTCTTTAGAGATTGATTGTGTTAACTGTTGAAATACCTGATATCTGGGTCTAAACTGGTGTAGAAATGATAAACGCAAGCACTGAGAATCAGACGTCTTCATTTTGTGCTTTCAGGTGAACAAGAAGACTGGCCAGCCAATGATCAACATCTACTCTGACAAAGTCACCGGTCGGCCGAAGGGAGAAGCTACAGTGTCATTTGATGACCCGCCGTCTGCCAAAGCTGCTATCGACTGGTTTGATGGTAATGGCATTGCTATCCTGAAGCTTTGAAATTCTCTAATTATACTGATTCAGCATCCCTAAAACTGATGCTCTCTTCTCATTTCAGGCAAGGAGTTCCAGGGCAAATCCATCAAAGTATCATTTGCCACCCGCAGAGCTGAGTTCACACAGAGAGGAGGAGGTGGAAGAGGCGGGAGAGGAGGTGGGTAGGAGGTGATGGAGCTGGCTCAGGGCTCAAATAACGAACCTTTTTCAATTGTCTAGCTTCTTAATTGAACTGCTTTTTGATCGTCTGTCAGGTTTCAGAGGTCGTGGTGGTGGAGGCCCTAACTTTGACATTAAGGGAGGAGACTGGCCGTGTCCCAACAGGTTTGTATGAGAAGGTTTCATGTAACTAAAGCTGTTTTTTCATATGAGTTACCTTTTCACACATGTACCACACAACAGGAGATTGACAGTGTCGAGACATATTCTCACCTACTGGAAATACACAGTTTGGTTTAGTCGAGGGATGAACAATTAATCGAATTTTTATTGAAATTGCAATATGGCCTACTGCAGGTTTCAAATTGCAGGAAACACAATATCTGTTACAGGTCAAATTCAACAGCCGCATGATGGAAACGTTATCAACGCGCCCACTCGCTCAATGTGAATTCACTGCTGTATTCACACATGGGTTCAATCGAACATTACACGGACTTTGTGTTAAGGAGCTGGTAGCGTAAAGTACATTTAATGTCCAGTTCAACTGATTTCAGACATTTGTGTTCTCACACACAGCTTCTCCGGATAACTTCAGGATTGCAGTGCATGTGTGAAAGGGGCTCCAGAAATATACATTTTATAGAAAGACAAAACATTTGTGAAGTTGAAAGGTGTGGATAAAAAGGTCATCTCATCTCTATTCTGTCCTCAGCTCTTGCGGCAACATGAACTTTGCACGGCGGCAGGAGTGTAACAAGTGCGGAGCCCCCAAACCAGGAGATGGAGGATACGGAGGTGGAGGTGAGTACTTTATACTTCGTTCAAATACTGAAGATAGTTGTGTTGCCAGAATCCCCCAGTGTGTCCTCCATAATCCTGTATGACTGACACCAGTGATGATTGTTTGCAGATCGTGGAGGCAGAGGTGGTTACGGAGGTGACAGAGGTGGCGGCTTCCGAGGTCGTGGAGGTTTCCGTGGTGGAGACCGTGGGGGCTACGGAGGTGGCGGCGGCGGCGGCGGTGGATTTGGAGGAGGCTACAAAATGGGAGGAAGGTGGGTTAAAAAACAAAGATTCTTTTGTCTTTTACATGCATACATTTACTACCTGAAGGCACACTCCTCGCACCTGCTCATTCAAGATTTATATATGATTAGAGCTGCAAGGAGTCATGTATCAATCGATTTGTCCATCAACAACTATTTTGATAATCAAATAATTGTCATTTTTCTAAGCAAGAATGCCAAACGTTTGCTGCTTCCAGCTTCTCCAGTGTGAAGATTTTTTTTATTTGTCACATATGAAAGTAAACTGAATATCTTCAAGCATCGGGCTTTAAGTTGTAATGGATTTTTTTTTTTTAACTGTTTTCTGACATTTTATAAACAAAATAATTAATGAAGAAAACCTGCAGATTAACTGGTAATTAAAATAATTGTCAATTGTTAGATATGATCAAATGTATGATCTGCAGTTTGCTGTGTGACCAGAAGAGGGCGGAAATGAGACTAAGTCTGAATTTGTAACTTGGTCCCAGATCTAAACTACATAATAATGCTGAGCAGGGTTTGTGTTTAGAGTTTTCATATTGTAAAGGTGACAAAATGATCTGCTGATCAGATTATTATTATTATTATTTATTTATTTATTTTTTTTTAAATCTGCTCTTACACGTATTATTCTTCCACAATGTAATACACAAAGGGTACAGAGGATTTACTCAAAACTACAGAATTGGCAGTGACATCCTGAAGTTTACAATGACAGATGTATGATTTCTTATTAGTGTAAAATAATTAGGTATGTTTTTGTTTTTGTTTTTTTTTTCTGGTATTGTAACTGCATAATCTGTAAATATTATATAGTAGTACTGAATACATTTGGTCAGTAATATGGAATTGGGACAAAGCTCTGGTTTAAAGTATACCCACAAATATTTTTATTTTTCCTCCCATGCTCTCTAAATTCCAGATTAGATATTTAGTTTGATTTTAGCTCCCAGGCTCTTTTTAAAAGGATAGTAGTTCTGGCCAAGGAGCCATTTTAGCCATTTTCCCTGCTTATAAAGAAGCCAACGTGTAAAATGTGTCTAGTGTCTGAATATGAATGCAACAACCTTCACTTAACATTTTTGTGCAACTTGAGGGTCTTGGATATTTGCACATTTTAATTTATTGCTACTTACTGAAGGTCAAGTGGGGCTTTAGTCAAGGAGGTTGTTAAAGGAAGGACGTTCTGCTTTCATTTACTGATTTTTCTAAAGCGGGATGGCGTGAGCGGAGGAGAAATGAACACCATATTTCACCCTCGTCTTTGTTCAGATGATGAGGCTTATTTTAATGACACAAGTGGGTGTTGATCTTTACGATTCATCTTCTTTTTTTTCTTTTTCCTCTTCAGAGGTGACCGCAGAGACGACAGACGAGAGCGACCATACTAATCGTCGAGACGGACACCGTTCCAGCCCTTGAGTTCGCCAGCGAGGGAGGGGCTCCGTCGGGGAAGGGGATATAGATCAGACATTCTGATTTTTGCGTACCTTTTCATAGCCCGTGCATCCCCAGCTATTACTCTTTCCATCTGCGAGTGAGGGGGAGGGATGTGTTGAGCTACTGTGAGAGGGGCTTTGGGGCTGATTGGCAGTGTTGGCATGTGGTCAGATGTAATTTTTTTTTTTTTTTTTTTTTTGGTTTTGTTTTGTTTTGTTTTCTTTGTTTTATTTCTTTGTACATCTTTTTAATTTTCTCTCAGATTCTAGGTGCAGATGTTTTGTGAGGTAGTACCATTGTTTTTGTATGAACGGAATAAAAATGTTGTACTTGGGCTCTTTTTTTTTTTTCTTTTTTTTTCTCCCCCCAAAATATTAATAAAAACTGTGATCTTTTCTCTGTGCTTTTTGTCGGTTTTTATCCATCATTTGCAATACTGAAGACAAAGATATCAGTTTATACAGCAGACATTGACATCCCTTTTTAAGTGAAGTGTATAAAGTATGGAGAGCCTGCCACGCTCTGCCGGTGTTTTGCCCTCAGCTGTCGTGCAGGCAGGCGGACACAGAGAGGCGGTGCTGGCCCTCCCCCCCCTCCTCCCCTCCAACACTGTCTGCTTAAACAGGCTCCGTCAGTCCTCGCAGGGATGGAGATGTTAGGCGAGCAGCAGCATGCTCTTAGTCACTGAGCGCAGGAAAAAACAGCAATGGAAAATATATCAGGAGCTGAGAGGAAATGCGCGGTGTGGTGATAGTGTGGTTGTCCCGCAATGAGCCGCCGACCTCCGGAGCCTGTCAGTGGAGCAGGACGGGACATGAGGGCAGCGTGGATCCTGACTGTGAGCGCCCTGATCAGCGCTCAGACTGCCGGAGGATCTCCGCTGCTCCTGGATCCTGAGGTGAAAAAAAAGTCGTTTTAGACTTAGTAGTTTTTTAGCAGGTAGATGATAATAAAAGTTATTTAGTAACAATTATCAATAACTGAATTTAAAGTAGCCAAACTACACAAACTAGTTAGAGCCACCAGAGGATGTAAAAGGTGAACAGTGTTTGATGAGAAATACAAAAGTAACCCAAATGTCCTGTTTGAGGTCTTGGAGACTGCTTGATGCTTCACAACTTTGCTGGTTTGATGAAAGATGCTTATAAACATGTTTCTGAACGTCTCATCAGAAAAGGTCACATTAGGTTTGAGATCTCACCTGTAAAAAAATGGTTGAGTACAGTGGATGTTTATATGCTTTACATGTAATTGGTTTTGATGCACTTTCTATGCAGCATTATGGCTCCTAAACCCAGAATAAGCCAATTTGGACTTCTTTTAATGGAGACTTCTCTGTGGTCTAATTGATGTCAAACATAAGCCAGGTCACTAAGTGAGATACTATACATTTCTTTGTCTGTGAATGACTCCTGACAAATAAAAGGAATATATATATTTTCTTGCATAGCCCGTATAACATAAAACATGACATATTTCCTCATTTGTTATTTCTGTGTTTTGTCACTGTGTTCAAATGTGCAAGCACCACTTCAATACTTGCACAATTTTGCATTTTAACAAGGCTAGAAGAAACATTTAAAGGAAAACATGGTTGATTGGTTGCAATAATTATAATTTCTATACATGCAACAGGGGGCTCAGTGGGACAAAAAAATGAAATTATGGCAATTTCAATAAAATACAAAGGTTCAAAAAGGACATTGAACCCATTTAAAAGAGAAATATACCAAAGCTATATTAGAGCGATATTAGAAAAATTTTCTTTAAGGCTCTTGTACTTCCATACAGTGTTTAGACCCTGTTAGTCATATAGCTGCATATATAACATACAAGGATACCAAGCCCATTTAAAAAAAAAATAGAGCTATTTGTGTCTCAGGGAATTTTGGATGTTACAATTTAATTGTCCCACTATGGTTTAGGACTGCTCTAGTTTAATTTGACAGCTGTCTTTTCTGGCCATCCATAGACACACACACACACACATACATATACATACATACACAGTTCACATTAAAGCTGTAAGAACATATAACATTATTACATGTGTTTCCCCAACATTACTTTTGCTCTTACATAAAACAATACCCTCCGGCATTTCTTTATGTGTTTATAAAGGGACATTTTTGTTGCACATTCCTGTTTGGCGGAGCACATCTGTCATCGCTTCAATTTTAATTTCCAACCCACTTTCACCACATCTGTAATCATAGCTGCGCCCGCTGTTGTCTGAACACGAAACCTGCTAGATAGACACGAAGGGCTGTGATAGAAAGATCATGATATTAAACTACCAGCATAGCTTTTCTCAAACCAGTATGCATCACCATCTGTTGTCATGTTCCCTGTTGGTTCTTTTTTTCCTCTTTACTGTATTTTATAGGCGTGAAATGTCTGAACTATTCTCTGCTGGCATGCTTACATGAAATTCTTGCTAAATAATAGCTATAAATTTAGGGACACTCCAGTGGTTTCTTTTTCTTATGGGTGGTCCAGCTCTGTACATCCTCTTTGGCAGCCTAAAGCAGATACAGTACAAATGGAAAATTATATTTGTACATTTATGATGTGTTTTTTCCTCACAGGAAGGTATGCCTCTCTGGGGTTTTACCAGAGTGTGTTCTTACGAGAAGCATTGTGAGATCTATAAAATCAACAGCTGTGATCAGAGTTCCTAAATGTCACTTTACAAACTTTAAAATATTATAAAAGGGCACCTGTATGCAGTAATGACCAGCAAATAGTTTTGTTCTGGAGTTTTCTATCAGCTTTATGTTTCTTGGGGGAGTCTTTCTGATGCAGTATTAACAGATATTATAACACTTGCAGGTTTTTCTGGAAAAGTATGGCTACCTTCATGAGGACAACCACATCCACAATGCAGTTGAGATGCAGTCAGCCATCCGGTAGGTGAAACAGCTGTTATTCATATATTGTAAAAATCACAATGGACCACTAAAAGTCTTAAAATGAACGTAATATGACGCATTTGTTTATCTCTACACCTTGCTGATGAGAGCTAGCTGGTTAGGTTCATCGGGGGGAAGGGTGAGCTCGGTGTGGGACGAGCCCCAGGGCTGAACGTCAGTGCAGGACAGTAAAACACACCCTCACCTCTGCACCGGGAGACCTCTCCTGAACCCTCTCTGAACCATCCAGGAATTTCAAGAACCTCGCCCTCTGGCCTGTATTACTGAATGTACTTCAATGGAAACTGATTGAAAAGCTCTGCCTGTACCGAGAGCTTGGGCTGATGGTTGGGTAGTACACTGTGTACGTTTGACAAGCTCATGCGCAGCAGTTGAAACTGCTAAATCTGACAACTTTAAATCACACTGATGCCAATTAAATATCTGCTGTCACTGGTAAATAAATAAAGTAAGTAAAAGTTGCAATTTACTTGTTATTATCCTCAAAATGTTTTAAGCTTTTATCCTCAAAATTGAAATTATAAATGGTTGTATTTGGCAAGTTTCTTTTTTACAAATATTTGGTTCAAAAAATATTTTAAGGATTATTTGTTTTCAGGAAGAAAAAAAAAACGTCAAATACCAGTGCACAGGTCAGTTACATTGCTATCTCAGTCTCTCTCTCCTCTGCTCCACTGTTACGTCTGTCAGCAGGTCTCAACGAGGGGAGTCACATCCACCTGCTACATGATGCACATTTCCTAATTTGGACATCACTCCCAGAGTTGGGGGTGTTCGCCAGAGATAAAGCTGAGCTACTGACACACGCAAAGTGCTTACAAAGGACTCTCCATGACCTGTTGTTCCCCTTCTCCTTTCCACAAAGTTAGGTTGTAAAAAACAGGCAATAAATGAAAAGTACAAAGCAAGAATCGCCTTTGAAGTTCTTCCCTACACATCACATGCTGTGCTGTCTCTGTGTTATGGGTGTATAAATAGGTAGAGGTCTGTATGCAATGAGGTGATGAGTAATCATCTTCAATCTCCTTAGCTGGAAGGAGTGGCGTGTCCTTGCTAGAATTTTGTACTCCCTGCAGCTGCAAACATAGAGCTTGTAGGCCTGGTCCAGCTTCACCAGAGGGTCCAGGTTTATGAGTGATTCCTCCAACACTGTCCAGTGTTTGGAGCTGTTTGCAGACAGGCACATGGCAGGAGACTGCACCATTGGCCTGATGCCATCTTGTTCCTCAACAGCCTGCACATCCTCCTCAGGCTGGACAGTTTCTTCCTCTGGCTTGTGAGGTGCTGGTGGTCTGTGCCACTTTGGCGCAGGATCTTCCAGATCAGGACACTGTAGACTCTTGGCAGATTGAACCTGGAAAGGATCTGGAGCTTCTGCAGCTGTGCCTGCGACATGACATGGTTCATGTGTGTTAGCAGATTCCTGAGGTGGTTGTAGTCCACAAAATCACCATTCATGATTAAGCCGCTGACAAAGGTCACCACTTGCAAAAGTATGTCCCCACGATGTCCTATTGGCAGTCGAGAGAGGACCTTCTCCATCCATGGCATTCCATGGTCCCTGTATTTCTCCAGGGTCCTGGAGTAGGCAAGGGAACGCCTTTCGATTTCCATGCAGGCCTGCAGGGTCATGGCTGCCACTTTGGTAAGAGGAGAAGGTTGTTGGTCCCCTAGGTGGACCTGGACAAAGTCCTTTCCATTCCACCACACCTTCTTGGTGCCCCTGACATCCGTGAACTTTATAGCTGGGAAAAAAGAAACCTTGTTCTCCACAAAGCCTTGCAGCAGATAAGATTCCACATCTTTTCCAGCTCTCTGCACCAGGATGGGAGCCCTTGCAAATGTGTTTGGCGCAGGAAAGCTGTCCTTAGTAGCCAGATCTTTACAAAAGTCCTCCAGGGAAAATGCAACGATGAGTGTACCTGGTGGGAAATCACCACAGACACTTGAGAGGGGTAGCTCTGTGTTTCTTTTGTAAGGATCTAGCAGCACTCTGACACCATTCACTGATGGTGCTGCATCAAGGACCTGACAGAGGGAAAATGCACTCTTTGCGCATCTTCTGAAGCGTATCTCATGTCCAATGATGGAGTGGGGGAGTTGTTTCCTCAGAAGTGGCATTTGAGTGAGGTGCTAGGCCCAGGAACCCCCTGTGATTGGTCAAACTTTTGTCACTCACTGTGTTTGTGCCCAGGCTCGCACTGAGCTGAAAGTCCAGTGGTGACAGAGGCCAGCCATCGAACAGCTCTTCCAGTGCTAATTCACACTGGAATGCCTTCCAACTGGCATCAAACCTTGCCACTCCTTCACTGGTGTAGTTCTCCTGTCTGAGAGTGTCAGTCAGGTACCCTATCACCTTGCGGAGAACTGGGAGCAGACCCTCACCAGAAACTGTGTCCTTGAATGGCACAAAGATAGGACACTCCGCAATGAGAAAGTGTAGTGACTTGAAGTCAAAGTGGGCCGAAGGGTCAATTAACCTTGGGATTTCTATCTTCAAACCTCACGACCTGTTCAATGTGGCATCCCATTTGACAGACAAGTCTGTACTGCAGGTCCCTCATGTGATTCAAGTAGCTGATGGCCCTTGAAAGGAGGGAACTTTGATATTAGGAGTGTGACAACCCACATGTAACAATTGCACCATTCACAGGGTGCATGGCATCTGAACGTATGCATGTGGGGAGTCCACATACAGCTGGACAAATGTGTCCTTGCCTTCTTTTCCAAGGACACCCATCAAGTCATAACTGACATCCAGCCCAGTGTGGTCAAGATTTGTCTGGAAGTTTGTGGCCTCATGCATCCCCAATGTGGAAAATAATGTGCCTCTGAGAACCACAATGTCTTGCAACCCAAATCGGGAAAAAAGGACATGGTTGTCAGGGTCCCTGGCCACAACCTTGCAGGCCATGTGGACAGACACTGACCTAACAGACACTGACCCACCCCCCCCCACCCCCCCCACCCCCCAAACAGAGTGGTACATCCTGTCAGCCGAGGTGTTTCCATTCTGTGAAGCCGAATTTAGCAGCTCCTCGACGGACTGTTTCACCCTGACGAAACTGCGGCTAGCGGAGCGTTAGCCGCTGCGTGACTGGAGGGAAGCACAGCCAGCTAGCCTCTGCTAGCCTCCCAGCTAACGTTAGCCCCGGTTCTGCATGTTGATCCAACCAGAGCACTGAGCCCCGGTTTGTTGTTCAAATTAAAGTGGGAAGAAGCAGTGGGTCTGACGGGCAGCTTGAGTGAAGTGGAGCCTGCAGAGGAAGCACCGGGACCATCAGGGTGAAACAGACTGTGGAAGGAAGCACAGTTAGGCGGTGGAGGAGATGGCAACACATTGGCCTCTCATAATCGGCATACATGGCTGATACCGATGACGTGCCGATAATATCGTGCATCCTTAGTAGTAATTGTGACATCCTTTTGATTCGTTTATTGCAATTAAATCATAGCAAAATCTAAGTTTATTGGGTTCATGCCACTTTAAGGTCTGTAGTTGTCGTCTGGGAAGTGCAGTAAATAAACAGATTTTTTGGGGGAGTTTTGTGAGTTAATGCAATTTATCAAAGCAAAACGAATAGAGAAGAGTTGATGTTTTTGATGTATTTCTCAGTGTTTACAGATAAGTGTCTGTATGAATGTTGTTAGCAGGAGGACTGAGATGGCAGGCAGGCTGAGCTTCAGTAACATCATTGGCTGTATGGGGAGAATAAGCACAAATGGCAAAACTGGCGCGAGTAACGTGACGCGAAAATTTGCTTCGTTGTTTGGTGTGAACACAACATAAAGCTTTAGCTCAGTGGTCAGCGCAGTCGTCTATTGTCTGGGACACTCCAGTTCAAGAGCAGGTGTGGGGATCTCCTTCATAAGGTAGTTTATTCATGAGCACTTATTGTAATACTTTAATTTTCTAAAATTAAAAGCGTAATGAAAACAAAATCAAGATTTTTAAGCCTCTTTCCACTTTTATTCAAATGCAAGTGCAAATAATTTTGCTGCCTCAACAAATACAGATACAAATATAAATACTGGGCTCTCTGCACATCCCAAATATGGACATATTGAATCTCCAGAGTTATGACTCCACAAGTTCCTCAGAAACACAGATGGATTCCATAATCAGGAATCTCAGTCTGGGCAGGGAGGAAGTTGGTATATTTATACCTCTGTTGATTCACATGCTGTATAATTGCCATGATCGAAAGGCCAAATGCTTGTTCAGGAAGAGCGTCATGCAAACATTTCCGGTCTTTGTAGGGAGTTCCAGTGGCTGTCCCGTCTTCCTGTCACCGGTGAACTTGACAGCGCCACCCTGAGGCAGATGGCAGAGCCCCGCTGTGGGGTGTCAGATGAGGGCAGCCAGCAGATCTGGGCCCAGAGGGTCAACACCATCTTCACCGGAGGCAGTGTCAGTACAGCAGGGCGAGCACAGCGCCGCAGGAAGCGATCTTCAGGTATTGCATGTGCGTGTGTTTATGTATGAGGTCACCATGTTTGTGTGACCTGACAGACATCTTGAAGCTGTAATATCATTCCTGATCTTGCATGTGGAGGTTTTGTGTGTCCTGTGGAGGAGTGGTCATAATAAGCCAACACTTAACTGGGAGGGTCTCCCTTCGTAAACTAAAGCACTAAATAGAGTTGAAGGTTGTAATTAAAGCTGGTGGAGTGTCTGATGTTGCACACGTCACCCCGGATGATTCCTGCTCTTAACTGCAATTATACACGTCTGTGATTCCTGTGCATTGTCTTTACAGGGTGAAAATGTGCAACTTCAGTTTTGTTGAGTGTTTTTTTTTTTAACTTTAATTGAGGGAATACATGCTCCTCTGTGAGTTGGGAAGTCTGATGAACCTTAAGTCAAAAGTAATGTGCTGCATGGTTTGAAAAACGCTTGCTTATTTAGCCATAAACAATGTTGTTTTTCTTGTTTTATAAAATAATGACATTTGGGTGTGTGAGGGCTTTCTCAAACAATAGCAACACTGTATATGCTGAGCTCCAGTTCTGATTTCCAGGCACAAATCCAGCAGATGCTTTTAGTTTCAACCAGTGAGCCACTTTGTGTAGCTTGATTGTTCCCTTAAATTCCTGCAGAAAATTATGGAGAGTCCTTTAGGATATTATCCTAATTTTCTGAAAGCGTTCATTGATGAGCAGATCACTGCAATTTGAACCGGCTAAAGACTGCCGGATTTAAAGTGTTTAACGGTGGTTAAGAGTGGAACTAAACTGCTAAATTGCCAAATTTCTTGCAGACTCCATGAAGTAATTGAGCACCAAGTCATTCCCTTAAAATATCTTTTTTCTCCTCCTCCCTCATTGAAAAATGCAGAATCTACAAATATGCAAATATTTTTCATTTCAGAGTTTAACTTCTTGACACAAGATGTCTCCAATTTCTGAGTGTTTTGTGAACTGGAGGCTTCAAGTTTCCATGTAACACTTGAGAAAGTTGCCTGCTGGACCAAGACTGGCTCCCAAACTGGTTGTGATGTCACAAATCCCGCTCATATGTGTACACATGTTTAAACTCAGATTTTCGCTGAGAAACTTTCCACTTTCAGCAGATGAATAAGAAAACTGTCTTCTAGTCTCAAACTCTGCACAAACATAATTCTGCACATTGAAGCTCAGACATCCAAAGATGAGAGAACAAGTAGAATTTTTCAATTAAGGAGGACTTAAATATAATTTTTGATCAGATTACTGCTTCCACGAAGGAGGTAATGCTTTTGGTTCTGTGTGCACCCTGCTATAGAATAACAGGTATGTATGTGTGTCTTTTAGACCTTTGTTTTCATGTCCTCTGTTCTCGTTGTCACTCTTTTCTGCTGTCATTCTCCTCGAATCTCCTTTGTGAATGGACAGCAGCAGCAGTGTGGTGACAGCAGCAGGAGAAGAGTGATGTTTTCTGCTCTCTCTCTCTCTCTCTCTCTCTCTCTCTCTCTCTCTCTCTCTCTCTCTTTACTTGTGCCTCCAGCCTCATGATGTGTGAAGCCTCTGCATTCCTGCCTGTCACTGAAAAGGTTGGCTAATGTTCAGGGAATGCAGCGGTGGCTGATGTTTGCCGCTGCCTCTTCATGTCGGTACCTGACATGTTCCATCTGGTAAACACATCCACAACTGACTGACTGGATTACGTTGTTTGCCGAGCTTGCTGGCTATCTCAATGGCCAGATATCGCACCGCCTGAATGACTGGATATCTTGTTGAATGACTGACTGTTTGGCTGGATTACAGCCTGTTCTCGTGTAAGAAAACAACTCTCGGCCATTATTTTGGTCCCAGACATGACTCATGTCACAGGCGGCAGTAGAATTACACAAAGAGATGCGTTAATGGCAGATACTTTTACACCCTCAGGTCAAACCTCTTTCAATACTTCCACTGATGTAGTTTAGCAATGTAATAACTTTAGGTGTGAGTGTGTAGCTGTGTAACCACCGCCCTGTACTCAAACATTAGTTTGCTTTGCTTACAGAAGCAGCAGATATGTTTCTGCGTGTTGATTGAACAACGCTTACAGGAAGAGTTTTATGTTTGGTACATTTGGTCTAATAGATTCAGATCGTTTAAAATGCCAGAAAGCGGAGAAAGAGTATTTAATGGTAAATAACAAATGTTTATTGTGTGAACTCTCTGAACTAATGAGGCGATGGCTGGGTGCATGCACACAACCACAACAGAGAAGGAAAGAAGATGACTGTTAAGGTGCCCGGAATGTGAGATACTGTGAGATGGATCCTATTGATGCTAGTATCAACACACACACAAGACTGAGTGTCAGTAGTATCGATGTTTTAGGTATTGTGACTCGACCAATGAATTTCAGAGCTGATGTACTCTTCTCATGCTGGACTGTTCATCTATTAGTGGTCTTTTTTCCCTGCAGTTACAGTTAGATACCTAAAGATAAACATGACACTTGCCTGCAGGCTCTGGCAGAACGCAGATGAGACAGATGTTATTTACTCACAGCAGTGGCGTGATGTCATTTTATTTTGTGTGAACATCGCTGCCTCTTGAGTTTGACCTTGACGTGTGGTGGAATCTGAATGTCGTTCCCACTGATATTTACAGAACTGGCATTCCACCACCCTTGTCCAAGATAAGTGCTATAAGAGCGATGTGAGGTGTGTGTGTGTGTGTGTGTGTGTGTGTGTGTGTGTGTATTTTTCAGAGGTGTGCACTTATGGATCTGTGCTCGGCACTGAACACTGTTAACCACTTAGTTGCCATTTTTTTAATAACATATCTCTTATTGTATTTTGACACTATTTCAATAGATCGGAGTTCATGGATTTGCTTACTAGAGCTGCAACAATTTCTCGATTAATCGATTAGATGATCGACAGAAAATTAATTTGCAACTATTTTAATAATCAATGCCTAAAATTCCTTACAGCTTCTCCAGTGTGATGATTTGCTGCCTTTCTCTGTTTCATGGCATTTTAAATGGAAACTTTTTTGGTTTTGGTCTGTTGGCTGAGACAAAACAAGCCACATGAATATGTCATTTTTGGCTCTTGATGAGCATTCTTATCTACGCTGGTGGCATGACTCTATGGATGACAATGTCGGTTCACCACTGTGCCTGGACTGAAGTATCTCATATCATATCTACTGTATGAACTGGCACACAAGTAGTTCCCAAAGGATGAATCCCACTGACTTTGGTGATATTTGACTCCTCCAGGACCACCATGAGATCGACAGTTTTGTTTTTTAGTGAAATGTGTAAACAACTATTGGATTGATTGTCATGAAATTTAGTGCACACATCCATGTTTCCTTCAGGATGAAGTCTAATAACTGTCATCATCCTTAAACTTTTCATTAAGCAACACCATTAGGTCATAAATTCAATTTGTCCAATATTTTTTTAGTGCTATTTAGCAAATCTTAGCATCCTAACCAGCTAAACTAAGATAGTTAACATGGTAACCAGCCGCTGTTGTCGGTTGTATTTAGCTTTGACTGTACTAATAGCTGTAAATTCTCAGTCTTGGTCAATATTATTTTACAATATTATTAATTGAGACCAACGGTTAACCAAGAAAATAATTGACAGAGTATTGATAATGAAAGTATTTCCTTGTTGCTCACACTAACTGCCTGTATTTCTCTCCTCACTTTCCTTTTTGTGAATTGTACCTTCACATCTGACTGACACACACACACACCAGAGCCAACTGTGTGTGTGTCAAACAGCCTGTTCGACACCAGCAACAAACAAAATCTCTCTGCACCTCCGCAAACAATAACTCTGTCTATCAGATGATCTCAGTCACTTCCTAATGTCTGTGATAATCTAGCCTCCCTACACTGCTGCTGTGGATGTTAATTATCATGTTAATTGCTTCCATGAGGGAAGTCGTGGAATGTCTTGTGTATCTGACTTCCTGGCTTCTCTGCCGTCCTCGGGGACCTCTTACTCTGTGGCGGTCTGGGATGGAGAGAAGGCGCCTGAGCTCTAATGGAGAATACTGGTCATGTGGTTACAGCTCTGATGCATATAGTTCATCTGGGAAAGAAAAATCAAGCTTGGTTGGGAAAGTCAGGGAGACTCCACTCTATGAAGTATTAAATCATGTGCAAAAATCAGACTCATAAAGGAAAACAGGTTGTAATGACAGTGACATCACTCCTGAGGTTAAATAGTTACTTTCTTGTGTCTTTCTTGATACATGCAGTGCTTCCACTCTTTCTGCCTAATATTTATGTGAACTGTTTACACAACCTTAAACTTTACACTTGTAGACTGTTGAGTTGCAGCTGAAGCACAAATTCTGTTTGTGTGTTTACTCACACACTGTTGTCATTGCCAAACCCATGTCCTTAATGGCTCCAGATTTCCAGATATTTTCACGTCTCTAGGGTGCTATTGAGGTCTCTCTGCAATTCACAGTATGTAGTGCATACACTTTGTTTATCGCCCCCATCTTTTACATGACTCTCTCTCTCTCTCATGCTGTATATTATTTAAGCGGGTACAAATGGCATCAAAATAATTTGAAACACAAACACGTCCACATACCCTGTGCAGGGTTTAATGACTGGGCAGACATGTGTAATGCAGGCATGTGTGCAGACCTCCCACTCACATTCGGCCTCAACGTCGGGGCAAACACATACATCCACTTCATTTTTAAATATTTTGACAACTGCAGGTGTGTTATCTTTCCACGTTTTTAGTTAAGCCTCAAACATGAAAGTACGTGTAAATCCGGTGAAGTCATCTAAAGTGCTGAACCTACTGCTCACTCTGCTTCAAATGAGTTTGAATCTAGCAGTCATTCTGTCTCTGACTCTTTTATGAATCACTATGAAGTACAATGTCCTAATTCACCACTGCAAAGGAGCTTTTACTTGTCTGTCTGTGTCAGAAAGAGTCAAAATCTTAAAGATGTAAGATTCAAATTTTGTTCTCAGATCAGCCTTGAGTCAAGAAATGTTAGGTTTTCAAAGTAAACATTTTCTCGAAGTCTACACAACTTCTTATCTTGTGTTCACCGACTCTTTCCCAGCCTGGTCCACTTCTCCACATCTACTCTGTACAGTCAGAGCGAGCGGCCAGCCTCTCCAGCTGCCTCTCCCTAAAGGTTCATATTATCTAATGATTGTTTCCTGCATTTGAGGCAGCCTCTCTGTCTGCTTGTCGTGGATGTGTGCTGCATGGCTGAGAGCATACGTGTGTTTGCTTTGTCTCCAGATTGCCACACTGTGTAATCCTACATACTGGATATATGAAGAGATTAGAGCCTTGTAAATTAAAGAACACCTAAATGTATCCCCCTTCCCTCACCTTCCCTCTATCCCTGAACAAATGTGAGATGTTTGTGACATTTGCAATTACGTCTTAGCTGGGAAACCACAGACGTGTGTTGAAGTAAATTGTTTAGTCAAGCGTGTGCTCATAGTGCTTGATAGTTTACCCAGCTGTGAGCTAACACACTTAACGTATCATTTTGGCCTGTTAGATGTGGAGAGGCTCGACTCTTAAACATCACTGTTAAACATAGACTATCTGGCATCCGAATTTATAATACAGGATACGCAAGATGTAAATACATAACCACTGTTTGTGGAGATCTTTTCAACATACTTCTACTAGTGTTAAACAAATGATGACACCACTGTAGACGTCAACTGACAAAACCAACAGAAGGAAAAAAGACTAAAACAAATAATTGTTGCAACCAGGGATTATTTTCATTATTGACTAATCTGCGGATTATTTTCTCGATTCATTTCTTGGGTCTGTATGTATCATTTCTGAAGCCCAAGAGGACATATTTATATAGCTGGTTTTGTCCAAACAACAGTCCAAAACTAAAGACAAACAAAACTAACTTAAGACAAAGAAAAGCACAAAATAGTCAAAACTGGGTAATGTTTGGCTTTTTTGCTTGAAAAATGACTGGAACAATAAAACTGACCCATTAACTGAGGACTGGACAGTGACCCATGAACGACACTGAGGAAAATGGACCGCATACAAGAGAAAGGATGCGTCAGTGAGAAAAGGTCAAAGGTTCAAAAAAGGAAAGAAAGATTAGTGCGTCTTATTTACTACTTTTGTTATTAATGTAGTTTTGTTGTGTTTTTGTTTAATGTAAAGTGATTGAAAATAAATAAAAAGTTTTTGAAAAATGACATGAACCATTAATTGATTATTAAAATAGCTGCTGACTAATGTCTGATGATGGACTAATCATTTAGGCTCTAAAACAAGCTGCATGGTCACACTGTATTTGTACTTTTATTGAGTTGTGATCTCAGTAATAAAAACGTTAAAAGGCTGCTTCCCTCCCTTTTGACTAGAAGACTGAAGATTGATTTCCTTAATTTCAGTCCAGTGTCTCACTTAATAAGTTATTTTATTTTGTGTTCCACAGGGTTGTGATCCATTAAAAAGAGATTTTTTTGTGATGTTGGTGCAGATCATCTCCTGTATCAGTGATAGTGAAACCAGGTGTGCATCATTAGTGACTTAGCAGCACTGAGTTGTAGGATGAAGGTAAAAACTGTTCTGCAGTAAATGACATCCTGGTAAAGCTGGAAGATTCACGGATATGTTTGTTTGTCCAGAGATAAACTGTGATTGTCAGCAGTAACAGAGGAAGCTTAAATTAATGTTTTGTTTCTTTCTGTGTATTTTTTTTTAAAACTTTGTAACGGTCGAGCTCACCAGAGCAGATGGTAGAAGACCAGTTAGTGGTGTATAGCAGCAGGAGATTTTAGGAGGTTTTAGCTGTAAAATTTGTCCTCTTCTTTAATTTTAAGTTGGTTTGTTGAACTATTCCCTTGTGTCTTGCATTTGTTTATTCACGTTTTTATCACTAAATGCCACATTTTTTGGATGGGCTTCCGCCTACAGTCCTCCTTTCATCCATGACCCATTTAAGTTTTTCAGCACCAGCCAACATCAACTCGCTTTTATAAGTTGTGGTGGTACGAGAAACAATTTGATCTAAATGTAAAATGACCTACATTCAGGTGTGGGATTTCAGTTCACTTTGAAAATATTAAGAGAAAAAGAGGTCATGGGGACAGATTTAGACTCCCAAATTAAATTTTCATGAAGTTAACAGAAGCAAGGAATAAATGGAGTATGGTTAAGTTGCTGGCAAGGAATTCTAGAGTTTCCCCTTCATCCTACTTTTAATTACTTAATTAATTCAACATTACAGTATCTATCTTTCTAGCAGAGAAGAAAATACCTCATGCCATCCAAATACTCAACTCTGGTTACTGGATTTCTTAAGTTTTCTTGCCTATTTTCTTGCTCACAGGAACGTTGGCAGGATTTTTCTTTTGATTATCTGGTGATTTCAGCTTATCTAGCTTTGCACTCAGTGTACGTCTCTGATTGAGACTATGAGCTTCATACCTGCACATCTCATATCTCTGTTCCTGTCTCTGACTGTCTGTGTGTGTGGGCTGCTCTTCAGCTGAGAAGTGGTACAAGCGTCATCTGACCTACCAGATCGTGAACTGGCCACGCCACCTGTCTCCTGGCTCGGTGCGGCTGGCTGTGCGCGCTGCCTTTCAGCTGTGGAGCAACGTGTCAGGCCTGGTCTTCCAGGAGGCCCCTGAAGGACCCGCAGACATCCGGCTGGCCTTTTACGAGGGAGACCACAACGACGGGGCCAGCAACGCCTTTGACGGACCAGGTCAAGGACAACCACACAGTTGCAGTCAAAGCTAATAACCACAACAAATTAGCTTCAAATATTGTGTGTGTGATGGTTGTTTTGTGTGTGGCTGGTCTCAGTTGTGATCTTGTGTGTATGTAATTTGTTCTCAGGCCTCTCTTGCAATCTTTGTCCCACCAACACTTCCTGAATAAACAAAGCTTAACAAGTTCTGCTGTTTATGTGTACACAAGAACCTGATTATTGTGAATAAGCCAGATTAAGGTCTGATGACACACTCTGCGCTAACCCTAATTCCACAATAACAACAGTTTACATGATATGGAAACATTATATTAGTGCCACACATGGAGGAAACCTATCAGTATTTGATGATGAGCTAACAGAGCTGAACTTTAAAGTGTGCAGCTGGTTGCACGTATAACTGAACACATGATTCTGAATCAAGCCATAACTATATCTAGATCATAACTAGGCTCTGATATATATGGTGCAACACTTGTCAAACTGTGTCCCTTCCTCTCTGACCTTCAGGAGGAACTCTGGCTCACGCCTTCCTGCCTCGCCGCGGGGAAGCCCACTTCGACATGGCGGAGAGGTGGACACTGAACGGACACAAGGGACACAACCTGTTCATGGTGACCGCCCATGAGATCGGACACACTCTGGGACTGGAGCACTCCCCCGTCCGTCACGCTCTCATGTCGCCGTACTACAGGAAACTGGGCCGCAGCCTGGTACTGAGCTGGGACGACATCATCGCCGTGCAACAGCTGTATGGTGAGATGATGTAACACTCACACCTCTGGTTGATTGACACAATCTAATATTATCTGTTTTACTTTTTAATTCTTGTCTACATCCAAACATTTCCAAATGAGGCTTAACTGGAGGGAAATGTTTTCTTTGTTCAATGGAAAGTGTGTGGTCCTGAGGTCAGGAGGAGTGTTAAACTTAACACCTTCACTGGACACACACAGATATTTTTACCACTTTTTCTCAGGTTAAAAGTCTGTCGGGGTAGAACGAAAGCGCTTTTAGTGGTAAGATGACAAATGTCTCACTGTCTGGCCTCAGGACGGTGCAGTAAAGTTGCATTTTTAGAAAGAACTATTACTGAAATACGCAGAACTTATTAGATGAATTTCTGACTTGGTATGAAACCAGACTGTCTTTGAGGAAACGCATAAGTGGAGTCATTTCTGCTCTGTTGCCCATTAAATTGTGAGTCATGGCACTGAGCTGTGAAAAGGCCAGAGAGGCAGCCCTGAAGACCACCAGCTGCAAACACAGAACAAGAAGGCGTAGACTGGAGAAACCTCTCCTGCAGATATTAAAAATCTATGAAAGAAATGAGAATTTGATTAGTTGCGTGACACTCAAAAAGCTCATATAGACAAATTGTTAATTTCCCAGCAGTTCGTCTACACACATTCAAACTTCCAGTGTTCTTGGAAAATAAAGCTCAAATCTATGAATGTGATTAAAAGCTGGCTGCAGTCTTTGTGAAAGAGATTACTGAAAAGCTTGATTTACAAATCAGACAGAACAGAAAATGTTTTATTGTATTCTTGGCAGACATGGAAAAACATCAGATCACAAATATTAAAATACATTTTCTCTTTGAGTTTCAGTTTAATGTGTCTTAAAAAGAAAGAAAGCAGAAAGAGATGAATCTATCAGTTTCACTTCTGTGGCCTCTGAACTGCTGGGAGAAGAAGGTTTTAGACTGAGAACAGCAGAGGTGGTGTGGACGACAAAACAACTCTCTGCCCTAAAGACACACATACACACACAGACTGAGTGATTTCATCACTGACAGGACGGCTGGTTTTTTACCCAGTGGCCTGTTTTGTAAATTATTATCTATCCTCTCAGAGCTGCACACACAGTGTTTACCTGCGAGTGCTGTCGGCTCTGTTGTGATAGATTACTGGTGTTGTTGCAGCGTGTGGGAGCATTACATACTGTATCTCTTTGAGTAGTACAAATATTAGTTTCTGTTTACTGTGAGCGTGTTGTCCCTCCCGGCGTGTGTGTGTGTGTAATGTGCTGCTCTGCACAGTTCTTCTATTGCTCATGTTTTTCTCTGATGCTGAGAAACCGATTTCACTTGTTTGCACCAAAACTAGCTACTTCAACTCGACCCTCTTCTCTGATGGTTTGATGCTCTCAATCTGCAAGTGAAGGAAGTAACTTCATTGCTTTGAGCCCTTAACACAGGAGTAAAATGGCTGCAAAGGGCCGTAGTCGGCCATAGTTGTGCAGGAATGTTTGCATGGCTTCAGGATGGTCACTTGAATAATTCAGTTCTGAATTTGAGATTCAGCTCAACAGACGCTTGCAGTCAGGCTGCGTCCAGCTGCCTTTTTCCTCTGTTTAATATCTTGAGGAATCCCATCTGCTCTGCCTCTGGAAATATTCTGGCTTCGGTTTCCTAAAATGGTATTTGCCTTCCTTTTCTCTTCAGGGTCTGCCTGATTCACTCTGGATTAAAAAAAAAAAAAGCTACTGACCACCCTGCTGCCTCAGCCAAACCTCCTCTCAGACACACGTTTTCATTTTCAGCTCAGTTACACTCAGTAACTTGATGCCACTTTACTATACTACTATTAGATTAATTGCCACTAATGAGCAGCAATTAGAACAGATGATTAGTCTTTAGTTTGCATTGACCTGCACTATAAGCTGAAACTGCTTGTATTTGGAAGTGAAAACATTTTCTTGCTTTCCAACACACTTCTCTCTGATAACTTTTTTTTATTGCCTCATAAAAAATAAAAAAAGAAGTTATCCAGGATTTGGGTGGGGTTCAGGAGGAATTTAACTAAGTACAGCATGTTTTTCTATCAACCTGATTTTCACCCTGTGGCAGTAATTTCTGCAGCTGCTCGCACGTAAATGTCAAGAAGCTCCAGAAACAGATATGGACAAGAACCGCAACTGACAGGACTACCAGCGCTGTCAAAATGCTACATCTGCTTAAAGATATGAGCTTTAGGCAGTGTGTGTGTGTGTGTGTGTGTGTGTGTGTGTGTGTGTGTGTGTGTGTGTGTATGTATGTGTGTGTGTGTGTGTGTGTGTGTGGGAACCCTCCCCAGTGTTGGCATTGTGATCTGATAAGAAGCAGATGTGAGCAGTCTGAATATGTCAGTCTCCAGAAGTCCTGACCTCCGTTGATTGCTGTGTGACAAGAAACATGAAATCCCTGCAAGCATGACACATTAACCAACACGCATGTGGTGTTTCTGCCTTATAAGACCATGTATGTACAGTATGTATGTACAGTTAATGTGTCCAAACTTTTGACTGGTACTGTTTGTATGGTGAGCAGCTACACTTAAGATGACTAACAGGAATAATATGTACAGACTCAGACCCACAAATGAAGAGTCACTGAACACCAAACTAAAAAATAACTATTTTTTCATACAATACATTATGTTGTCCACACACTGTACTATATGATAGATGTCTGAAAGCACAATAATCATCGTCTACATGTCCTCTTGTAAAGTAAAGCTTTTTTCGAGGAGGCTTTTCTCAGTGTACTCACAACTCTGCACAGACTTTAACAGGAGGCTTAAATTCTACTGTGTATAAATATCTGTAGTGGATATTTACACATGTACATATCTTACAAGTAGGTACTAAGTGGACCTCCAGTTAAGGTTGTAAAATAGCTTGTAAAGGAGTATTTTTCCATTGTAGCGTTTCTGCTCTTACTTCTGTAGAAGATGATGAGTCAGCGTAAGGAGAAAGGTTTCGTGTTTTGAGTGGAGTCAGACATCCAGCGCTTATCAGCTGCTCCTACATTCGTACACACTGGACACACACTACAGTGTTATCCATGTGTTATCCGCTGTGGTGTGTGTGTGTGTGTGTGTGTGTGTGTGTGTGTGTGTGTATCTATTTTTCCTGCAGTCTTGATTTTATCCTCCTCCTGCACAAATGTTTGTTCAGCTCCATGCAAACAAAATGGCTGTAATCACATCTAAAGCATCGCCTTTTACTCTTTGATTTGCTATGTTGTCCTTTTCCTTTTGTATTCGTTTAATCTCACATGCCAGGATGATCTGTGTTATGAAGCTGTACATGCCAAACATAAATAGGCGGACTCTTGTTTGGGTGCTAAAAATTCAATGAGATTGTTTAAGGTTTGAGTGGGTGCCCTATCTGCACTCTTTGTTTATTTCCACCAGTATACATCAACCCAGCCACATCCTGTAAAGGACAATTTAAATGTTAACATTATCCAAGTCCTGTTTTAGGAGAACTCTCCACTGTTTGTCTTTCCAGGATCATTGGTTCCCATGATGTCCAATTTAGAAAATACTTAAATTGCTTTTGGCTTGGACGATAAGTTAGACTGTCTGTCTGCAAAGCTTTGTTTGGTCACAGTATGTTTTCTCTGTATAACCAAATGATTCGAGAGAAATTTAAACACAGCAACTTCCTCAAAGAAATCACATCATCCTTCATGGTCTTGATTGCTGCCTTTTTATATTCACTGTCTTTGTTTCTTTGTCCTCAGGTAAGCCACTGGGCGATCGTCCTGTGCGACTTCCAGGTCAGGTGTTGCACGCTGCACTGCAGGAGTGGGAGTTCACAGAGATCCACGACGGGCATCAGACCACAGGCCAGCCTCTCTACTGCCAGGGCGTCTTTGATGCCATCACTATGGGTGAGATCCAAATGAAATAGTGTTAGAAAATAACATTCAACCACATCCTCCGTGGTTGAATGTTGAAAAAAATCAGAAAATAAATGTAAGATAAATCCTGCAGAAACAGCAATGAATCCTGTTATTTATCTCTTTGAAGCTGTTAGATGAGGCCATATGAAATATTTCTTCAGCACTATCTCGACAAGGCAAAACAGGAAAAAGAGCCGTTTCATTTTCTTCTTCAGTAGTTTTAACTCGAGGTTTACTTACTAACTTTTTCCAAAGCTTTCATCCACATCTGTCTAAACCATGATTACTGAACAAACTCTTATCTCCTGATGACGACTATAAAATACCGTTGAATGCTTCAGAAAAAAGTACTAAGTGGACCTCCAGTTGAGATTATTTTGTCAACTATTACCAAGGTCAGGAATGAACTTTGAAGCTCAGTTTATTCTTGTTCAGGGTCCTTTCCCAGCATGTTTTGGACAAAAGTAAAACAACATCCTGAACAGGTTGTCAGCCTTGCTTATTATTAAATCTGGTACCTAAACTGTGTATTTACCTTAATGTTTTCCTGTTCTGTGTGTGTGAATCCAGACCAGAATGGGACGGTGCTGGTGTTTCGGGGCAGTGTGTACTGGACAGTATCAGCTGAAGGCGGTGTGAGCGGCCCGCTGCCTCTCATTCAGCGCTGGTCTGACCTCCCTCTGGCCATCGAGGCCGCTGCCTTCTCCCCGCTGGACTCCAAGTGGTATTTCTTCAAAGGTACGGCTTCACTGAGCTCATTAATGAGACTAACACGTCCTTTTTAAGACTTTCCCTAAACATTTGGCCAACTTCACCTTTCTGTAAAAGACCCAGAATAGATTCTATTGTGTCTTTTAAAAAGCGAAAGTGCTATTTAAAGATTTTACTGCACTGCAGCCTCAGCTGTAGATTTAAATAGTTTCACCTTTGTGCTAGTGACGTGTTTGCTAAGTCTAACTTTCCTGCTTTGGGCCAAAAACCTGACAGTTTCACTTTTCTGCTAAACACAAAACAGGTTTATGTAAAATCGAGACGCTTTGCTGAGGATTTCATGCTACATAAATCATGTCCACCTTAACATTTGTTCTTTGTGTGTGAACTGTGAAAGACACTCACTATCACTTTGCTCTAATACATCATAAGCAGGTTCCATTTCAACAACAGCTAATGTGCCAAATAATCTTCACCAAGACACTTAAAGCCAAAATACTTCTTCATTCAACATCTTTGGATAAGAGACTAAAATAAAAGTGCTTTCTGTCTTTTTTTACTTTACTGTTTCAACAGATTAACTTATTGTATTTCTGTGTTTGATTGAAACCTGCTATGAGCATTGTGATATTAAGCACTCGATACTTATGATCAAATATGATGTGTTAAAATGTAAATAATTTTTGCAGGACTGATGTAATAACAGTGTTATTGTATGGAATTAGAGGGAACTCAATCCTCCTTGTCTGATGGTTTGCAGGGAAGCGGATGTGGCGCTACACCGGCAGCGTGCTGGACCCGGGCTTCCCCATGAAGAGCAGCGAGTCGGGGCTGCCTCGCCACCCTGACTGTGCCTTCTATTACACCCCTCTGGGTCACATGGTCCTCTTCAAGGGCTCCCGCTACTTTGTCCTCAACCTCAAAACTCTGCGCCAAGAGCCCTACTACCCCCGCAAGCTGACAGATTGGAACGGAGTGCCACAAGGGACCAATGGGGCGCTGACCCGTCCAGACGGGCGCCTCTACCTGTTCAGAGAACAGCGGTTCTGGAGATTTGACCCGGTAAAGGTGCGAGTCACCAAAGAGGGTCTGTGGGCCAAGGATCTGAGCTGGACTGGCTGTAGCAACACTCCTCAGAACAACAGCATCCTTTGACCAGCAGAGGGAGCTGTATTCTTTAGATAAAGTGCAATGAGTTGACGTGTACTGTACTGCAGAGGGGCTATCTTTTTTTTATATAGCAAAGACCCACATTTAGATCATGAGTTGCAGCCTGGTTCATTAAACTCATGCCATGTAGGGGCTTCCAAAAATAAGCCCACACATATTGAGGCACATACAGTATTTATACTGCAGAACAATTCATAGTACTGTATATGGATGTGCAATTATAGCCTTGTTAATAGAGTTTGAATAATAATAATAGGAATTGCACACTGTGAAGTGAGCAGGATAGAAATGCTTTGTTAGATGACACTGCAGCTGGATCTGTGCTTTTAAAACCATCGTCTTCTCTCTTGTAGCATTTGCACACTGACAGAAAACCTAGAAATGTGTTTTTTATCATCTCTCTAACAATGACAGCAACATGTAAGATGTATAAACCACTGTTACTTATTTTGGCCTGTGATTGTGCTCTCTCCCATATACTTGCCGTAGATGTTTGAATGAGTAACCAGACTAAAGTGACAATTGTTTCAACAATGCGATGCATTTTTAAAAAACACTTGTAGAGCGAAAAAATCATTCAACTGTAACTGTGAAATGTTTCCACACTCAGCCAAAGATCAAATTCTGTCTGGTTTGGGGCTGAAGGCTGAACAGCAGCAGTTTGACAACAGTGTAATTATGCATCTGGGAAACATTCACTTGTGACCTTTTTACTCCACCAGATTGTTCTCTTTTTCCATCACTGCACACAGAGCGGATGTCTGTCAGTGCAGATTGTGTTGTTCATCGATTACTCAGCTCACTATTCAGCACAGTAATCCTTCAGCTAATGAATTCTGACATCTGTGTTACATCTGTATTGAATCTTAAAACTTTTTGTTATGTCAGGACCACAGACATGTTCACAATCTGTTGAGCAGGAGCAAACCAACACAAGCGTTTAACAGATTCAGGTTTATCTGTTTAGTAGGTTAATTTAGAAGATCCACACTTGAAATGTGGCCAAACAGCGACCGATGAGGTAACTGTTGTAGAAGAGATGAGTATGACCTGTGTCATGAGATTCAGTCATTACATGCATAGTATTTCCCTTTCCCCACATGATACAGTACAATTAGTCATGAGTATTCCTGATCTATTGACAGCTCTATCAAACACTGTACAAAAGGTGTGTTTGACTACCATCTGTTTAAGTGCAGTACTTCAGTTTTCACTTAATCTCTCACTGTCTGCCAATCCCTCAGTTTACTGTGGTTTTACAGTAATTAACATTTCTAAGGTCTCAGGCTTTGGACACATTTGGTCTGTTTGAGACACTTTACATACTAATGGTTACATCAATATAAAAAAAAATTACAAAAATGTTTCTGTGAAGTCCAAATATTCTCTTTAAATTCTTTAGAAAATCCTGTTAACTCTAGGCTATGAGAGGAAAAAGATGTGAGATTACAGTAATTCGTAGTCCACCACTTCTACATTTTAACACAAATCTAGAGCAAAAATCATCTGAAGTGCAATTGAACAAATGTAATCAAAAGCCAACGGGCTACTTTTACTAAGTAAAGCAGAGTGATGGTGCTGCACTGTGGAGAGCAATCAGACTAAATCAGATTTCTAATCACGATGATCGCAGACATAAAAGAGCCTCCATGCTGAGATCATCATCCGTCTCAAAGGCAATCGAAAAATAAGACATTAACTTGCCTGGGTGGGTGGGAGGGAGTGACGGAGACGTAGACTGGCACTAGTACCCTGACAGTAACACATACAGTTTCCTACTCATATGGCTACACTTTAACACAATAGCTGCACAAACAATAAGTTGGACCTAAATATATAAAAGTAAATTAGACATTCAACAATATTAATACCTGCACTGTCTTCAAAATATCATTCACCATGTTCTGCTCTCTTGGCAGATCTGATGTTGTGGGATTTTGCTGTTACAATTTGTCGATTTATGGTACAGGTCAAACCATTTTAAGGATTTACAAGATACTTTCGACTGGAAAATGTCCCCCACAGCTGAACTTTGGTTTCCTTTGTCAAACTATACAGCTCTGTTTTCTTGTATACCTTCAGATCTTCTGTTTAAAGGGTCTCATCTTGTCCCACCTTTGCTGCAATCTCCTCCATGTGCTACATCTTGAGATGATGACTGTGATTTTTACCACACGTGCGGCGTAGTGGCAGAAATTCAGATGAAGAACTCATCTACGGGCTCCTCATTGTTTATGTGTGATGACAGCGGCTTGGTGCGTTTTTCAGCAGTAGTCCTGTCTTTCTGCACCACTGTCCTGCTGCCACAACCCTTCATGGCTTCATTCATACAACCAGCAGAGCCCCATGTCCTGGAGGGCCCCTGAGGGCGTTTGTTTGTTCGTGGCAGACATTCACTCAGTTCCTTGGCTAGACCCTCAGCACCTGAAGCCCCGACAGCTGCAGGTCTCTCCGAGTGGAGAGTCATCCAAAGGTCCATGGAAGAAGAGCGAGTAATCGCTTTGACTGCTGTGTCAGAGCGAGGCGAGACGGGGACTCCTGTGTCTACGTTGGTCTCCGCCTCCTCCTCGTCCTCTTCCAGAAGGAGATGTGAAAGAGAGCGGGTGATGGAGGGGCGCAGAGGAGAGTCAGGGTGATTGGAGGTCGAAGGCAGGGCTGGGCTGCTGCGCTGGGATGAGTAGCAGGAGCTGCCTGGAGGGGTGCTACAGCAGCTGCCTGATCCCAGGCTCTCTGCTCCACCACTTCCGTGAAGCTTGTCCAGGACTGGGTCACTGCGCGGTCTGTGACCTGCCAACAAACACAGACACATCAAGTTATATCACAAAAGTGAAAATCACAAACCCTTTCCTGATGTGATACACTGTTTTTGAACATGAAAACTGCCTGGTGTGTTTCTTACGGATGGTGTAGAAAACTAATGTTTTAATATTTGTTTGATATATGTTTAAATTAAAGCAGCTATAAACAATATTTTTATTGACTACTTGTATACAAAAAAACTGAAAAAAAAAGAATATAGAAGTCATTCTTGGATTTACGTGATACCCTGAAAGCTGTCTAACAGCTATAAAAGAACTTTCCAACCGCTATACATTTGAAATATCAACACTTCACACTTGGTTCGCAAATTTTCCAGTTCTCAGAATAAGTCTGACTCATTAAGAACCCGGAAGAGTAGAATAAGCCTCCCACATACAAATGATCGTTTAATGCACTGGCTATCTGTGAAATGACTGACGGGAAATTTTAAAAAGAACAAAATCATTATATGTAACTAAGTGACCTTTGGGTGACAGTTTTGGGCTCTGATAATTTAGAGACGTGTCTCACACACTAGCATTGTGTCCTCTCCTGATGCGTCTTCCCGCAAGCTCCCAATAATGAATCTGTGACAGGAAAGTACCGTCTAATATATACAGCAGGTTTGACTGAGCACAGCATCTCATGATCACAGTTTGTCCTTTCTGAGTCCTCACCTTGCCTGTGTGTTTGCCAGGGCAGGGGAGTCGTGAGGTTGCAGGGCGACAGGCTGTGGCCCTGTCCTGAGCTCCTGAGCGGCATTCCTCGAGGGGACACGCTGGGGCAGGTCAGGGGGAAAGCACAGGTTAAGGGTCGCGGAGGCTGAGCTGGGGTTTTCACCTGCCGCACAGAAGGAGAGGAGGAGAGGGATTATGATTTATAACAGGACTAGAGAGATTTAAGCAAGTTAAAGGACTTTGACAGAATTAACATCCACGCATGTAACATATGGCTGATTTGACAGCTTAGAGTTTTTCTGTTAAGGACTGTTACCACAAGCTTTTTTGATCATTACCACAGGAAGTATTTTTTCCTCTCTATTGTTTCAGTCAACACTGGTCGTTTTGTGGTGAACAGCCTGAAGAAATCTGACTCTGTTTGGCTCAACAAGATTTTTTTTTTTTTTTGATTTTGTTAGGCTTTGTCTCATCAGCTTTGTGTCATGTGAAATGTTTAATAACTTGAGATACTGGCATCAATCAGTAGGATTTCAGATACAGGGGTAAGAAAAAGAAGATTAACCCTAAGAGAAATTGTGTTTAACCACAGAGCAGTCAGTCACATATCTTGGGTTTTCCAACACAATTTTTTTTTGAACAAATAAATCTAATGTAAAATAGTCTAAAATAAATATGTGCCTGCATCTGTTCACATTAACTAATATAACAAATTTAGTCAAAGAAGATTCAAATAAAAATCCCAGCGTTATTATATATTGTGAGGATTTTTATCATGCAATACTTTTTCAAATACATTTTGAAGAGTAAAACATTTATTTCTGAATTTGAATCTGAATTAAGACAAATGTTTTATTCTTCACTATGCAGAAAAGACAAATAATTTGTCTGTCTGTGGTTCATTATCACATTGGACTGGTATCTGGGTACAAAGACTTGCATCACATTCAAATATGATTGGAATAACATGCAAATCTGACAAAATATGATTTGCATCACTTGCAGTGTCATGCAAATTATGTTTACATGCAGCGCAAAAAAAATATTAAAGTCTTAGTCTTCCCACTTTTTGTTTAACATATAAGATACATATGTTGTTCATCATACATTCATGTGACTTGCATGCAATACTTTTTTTCTTCTTCTTTTAACTAGATGAGTGGTAAAACACATGAAACTGAAAGGCATTGCATTTCATTTCCTGTCCTTTTCCCTCCAAAGCAAACTGGTGACTGTACTGAGGAAGCTGGCCAGCAACATGTGGAATACAACATTTTACACAAAGACTCTGCTCTTTAGACTCTGCATGCTGTGAGATAATCATAGAGTAAACCTTCCAGCTGAGTGCTGTGTGTTTACAGTTAATGTAGGGCTGCTTCTGACTGAAAGCAACCACTGATGTATGACAAACCTCATAATTTAAACTGGCATAAATCAATGAACAGCTTTTCTTCCATTCACAATGACCTCACATGTTAAATAAAGAAAGAGGCAGACTAAAAGGCTTAAAAAGACACACAACACCAGTTATTTTGCTGCATGGACGACATACACTTTTTAAAAAAATGAATATTTGGCACATCTGGCAACTTATACATCAAAACCTTTATCAGGGTAAAATCAGGTATGTGCTCTATTAAGCTACCTGGAAGAGAACTTTGTTTCCATCCAGGTCTTCCGTCTGCCAGCGTGTGGTGCTGATGGGGGTACAGGGGTTGGGCAGCAGAGGGACCAGCTGGCCGATTTCCTCCACACTAAACTGTAGCACAGCAGAGCTGCACGGCTCCACCCGAACTCCTGGTGACAACTGCTTTAAAGCAAGCTGCAGGCACAGCCCTGGCTCTGTGTGGGGAGGAGCAACAGACAGAAATATAGCATAGCAGAACAGAAGGGAATGTGTTGAGGGAAGCTTTATTTAAATGTCTTATGATTGTTTTTTATATTCAGAAATTTAATCTTAAACATTTTTTTGTAAATAAGTTTAATCAGCCAATGGTATTGCTAGAATGTAAATGTTGCAAAAAACACACAGAAACACATGAAGACTTGCCAATGTGGAGGGTGAACCAGCAGAAACCTGTCTTCTGCTCCTCTGCCTGTTGTTGCAGCACCGTCTCATACAGCCGCACAGCATCCTCATAGTTGTCATATCCACTGTATAGTGTCACACGCAGTATTTCTCCTCCACAGTGCACTGGTCGAACCCCCCACACAGGCATCCCTGCACCCAGGCTGTAAAAGTCTCGGCTGGGCAGGAGGTAGGGCCGCAGCAGGGGGTTGGATGGGGAACTGCTCGAGGTAATGTGGATTCCTCCGGTTCGGCTGCCGCAGCTCTCTGTGTGATGGTAATGCCAGGGCGGACGCTGGAAGAAATCCAGCACTTTGAGGATCCGTTCCTCTCCATAAGCCTCATGGAGGAAGAAGGTAATAGCCAGAGAAGGGTAGCCTGAAACAATTTTTGGCAAAAATTTATTCCTAATCAACTTAAATGAAAACAGATGCAGTTCTAACAAGGGAAGATACTTGTGGGATGAAATGTTTACACCATACAAAGAAAAAAATGTAGTATTTAACAGAGTGCAACAGTTGAGGGGGTCGCTGACGTGAATAGAAAGTTAAAAAGGTTGACATGTCTGTAAACATGTCTTGTTCTCACATATGGAAATTATTATTTTCTCCGGCAAGAAATAAATACACCTACAAAATGTGCAATAAAGTTAATTTAAGCTTGACAGGGTTTTGTATCCCGCCAATGAAATACCTGGCACATGTGTATGGCAAGATGTATAACAAATGCAAGACCACACACCTGCCACAGGACTGAGGCGAGTGTAACTTCTATATGGAGAAGCCCTCTCTGACACATGGAAGATGCGGAGGCTTGGGCAGAGCCAGCGGAGAAGGCGATCCAGGGTGTGCTGCAGCAGCAGTGAGTCTCCAGGGTTGGCCAGCAGATGCAGGTTCATTAGCAGGGGCTGCTGCTGCCTGACCCGCCTGGTCATGAGCTCAACTGGGGTCGCGCACACACACACACACACACACACACACACACACACACAAGGACATGAAAATATGAAAAAATGGGATTTGCTACATCATACAAATCATGTTTTGCATGAATCACAGTAACAGATGTTGTTTGTTAAGCTTTGTTAAGTCTTTCTCTTTGTTAAACATGTGAGGTTATTGTTAAAGGAAAAGCTTCTACTTGATTTATGCTAGGTTAAATCATGAGTTTTGGCATGCAGTAAGGCTATTGAAAAGCGCTGCAATTACTAGACACAATACACGACCTAATGAAGGCTAATAAAGAGTTGAAAGGTGCTCTCATACAAATACTTTTTAAAACAGGCGACACAGAAGTTTATCTGAAGCTGTAATAAAAGTCTAGTATGAGGGGCACTTTTGAATTACATTACATTAAATATCTGTTTACTCGTTATGGGTGGTATGACTCAGCCTGTGAAAACAGTTGCGTCTGTGGCCCTGGAGGAGCTGAGAAAATCAGGACTACTAAAAAACCCTGATTATGTCATCAGGGTTGTCTCAATTTGGAGAAAACTAACTATTACTGTAAAACATGTGTTAGAAACTGGGGGCGTGTAGTTTGAAAGAGGGCATTAACCAGGCAAGAAGAGTTGAATGAAAAGACGCTGTTGAGTTGCATTATGGGAAATGTAGGAACCATTGTTTATGGAGCTTGAGCCATGTTATGGACTAAATAGTCATATCTCTGCCTCAATTGAGACCATTTTTATTAAAGGTTCACAATTTTTCAAGTCTGTCTTAAACAGTTAGGTGCCCATATGAACAGTGAAAGAGGTTTTCCTCACTGTAATCGGTCCTCCTCTTCAGTGTAAGTGATGGGGGGCAAAATCCACAGTGTGTCCACACAGTCATTTTGTGCAAAGATGCATTTAAAAGTTTATCTGAAGCTTATATGAGGCTTCAGCAGACTGAGTTAGTCATATCAAGTGGATATCTGCCACATTTAGTCTTTTTGGCATCAAATTCCCTCTTTGTGTTTCCCTGTTGAGCTGTGGTGGAAGTATAGTAACAAAAAGAGGGACTTTGACACTAAAAAGACTGTAACGTTGAAAGATATCTAATTGATTTAAACAATTTGGGCAACTGGAGCTTCACATTAGCTTCAAATAAACTTTTAAATCTATTTTTGCACAGAAGGAGGACTGTGGATTTTGTCCCCCATCACTTTACAATGTTAGTGCATCATGAAGGGATTTTCTAATGGTCAGTATGAACAGGAGGGATGATTACAGCAAGAAAAACATGTTTCAATGTTCATTTAGGCAACTGACCGTTGTTTTAAGTGAACTCGTTCTTTAATAGTGTCTTTCTTGTGAGTAGCGAGTGTCTTGTCTTTATGGAAGTGGCCAAACGCTTGAATCGCTTGAACTAACAAAACTACTGTACGAGTGACGAAACAAACAACACTTACTGCCAGATGTTGACATCCTGCTGCAGTCAGATCTAAATATGACACAACAGGAGAAGAACATGAGTCATTACTCCACACAGACAGGAAAGAAAAGACCAAATCTGTCTCCATCTTGTGGTGATAGGTTTGGAAAACTGCCCCTTAGCTTTGGTCACCATGACAACACATTATCTGTTGTTAGCTAACATAAGCGTTAAAAAGCCAAATTATGGGAAAATACTATAAAGAATAAAGCAAACACAAACAAACTTTAGGGTAGTGCCTGAGAAGTTGAACCAGTACTGGTTTGAAGCCTCCACACCATCAGAATTTACTGTTTTGGACAAAATTAGCTTCTATTGTGGCTACGGGTAAAAAAAGCGAAGTTGGCTAGCATTAGCCTGGAGCTAACGCCGAGACAACCGTTAACTCACTCGGCAGTTTCAGCTCCGGAGTCCACGTTTTCATCGTCGGCTCTCTTTAACACCGCCACTCTCCGAAACATCGTCCAACACACCTTTACACATGTGGTCGAGTGTTCCGGACAGAAAGTCTGAGCGGCGGCTGCAGTCCGGTGAGAGTGAAAAGCATCTTCGTTTGATTTCTTTCCACAGCTCCCAAAAAAAAGGAAAAAAAAGGGACTCTTGCTGCTGGGACGCTGACGTCACCAGGCAACCATACACCGTTAGGTTAAAATATAGACTGTGTAATTTAGAGATAAAAGGATGAAAAACAGCTCAAGTTGCCCCTGTTCTAGTTTAGACTACATGGTATGATGCACTATGTTTAAGAAGTTACTGAGACTAAATTGTAGGCGAAAGGGACGAACAGAGGTTGTGCTAGTTTAAATCTAAAGCCGCCTGTAATAACAGCTGAGCAGATGGCATGCGTCTAACAATGTGGGAAGACAAAGGACCACGGTCCAGACGGGCTGGCCAGATTTAAAAGTGCAGGGGACGTATGGAGGGGAGGCTCTAAACCCTGAAAATTAAAGACGTTGTTTTGTTAAGACCCTGTTAAGAGCCTTAAACTCTTGTTTAGCCCGCACCCCCTTTATATTGCAAGTGTATTGGTTTCCAGGATATGTGAAGTGAAAAGCCCTATACATGAGAGACACTCAGCTGCCAGATTATTAAAGGTTCACAGTTTTTCAAGTCTGTCTTAAAACAATAGTCAGGTGCCCAAATGAACATTGAAACAGATTTTTATCTTGCCATAATCAATCCTCCTGTTCATACTGACCATTAGAAGATCCCTTCATAACGCACTAGCAATGGGAGCCAAAATCCACAAGCCTCCTGGGCAAAAATGGATTTAAAAGTTTAATTGAAGTTAAATTATTATGAAGTCAAATCAAGTAGATATGTTTCAATGTTACAGTCTTTTTAGTGCCAAAGTACCTCTTTTTGTTACTATACTTCTACCGCAGCTCAACAGGGAAACACAAAGAGGTAATTTGATTCTAAAAAGACTGTAAATGTGGCAGATATCCACTTGATATAATTAACTCATACTGCTGAAGCCTCATATAAGCTTCAGATACATTTTTAAATGCATTTTTGCACTAAATGACTGTGTGGACACACTGTGGATTTTGGCCTCCATCACTTAAATTGAAAGCACATTTGAAGGGGATCATTTAACAGCCAGTATGAACAGGAGGAATGATTACAGCGAGGAAAACTTCTTTCAGTGTTCATATTGGCGCTTGACTGTTGTTTTACGACAGACTTGAAAAATAGTGAATGTGTCCTTTAAGTAGGTCCATACAGTCTATGTTTATACCTGGCAAAAAGTTATACAGTCTAAAACAACAGCCTTGTAATAAATAAAGACCTAAGGTTCAATATTGAAGATGCCCTCCAGACATGTTTACATAATACAAATAAAAATACTGTGCTTTGAATAATAATTTCTGTCTGATATGGTTTTTCAACCAAAAAAAGTTCTACTTATATCTACTACTTCTTCCTCATTAAAAAATCCAAAGTTATGAATATGTAAATATTTTTCATTTCCAACATTTAACTGCTGAACACAAAATGTTTCCTTCTGAACTGGGAGTCCACTCTTGTATGTGCACTGGAGGCTTCATGTTTCCACATAAGACTTGTGTAAGTTGCATGCTGGACCACGATTGGCTCCAAACTAGTTGTGATGTCACAAATCATGCTCGTAGATGCACGCCTTTAACTCAGATTTAAGGTGAGCACTCTTTCAGCAGTCTTCTAGTGTCAAACTGCATAAACATCATTTTGCTCTGTGAAGCTCAAACATCCAAGTAACAGTAAGAAAAGCACATTTTTGAATGGAAGCAGACTTTAACTATATAAGACATTATTAAATAAATAATTGCACGAAGAAAGGCAGATATAACAAGTAATATGACCATGAGATTGTGAAATAATCCAATAAATGTTTAAAACTCAGCTCATTGTTACTGCTGCTCTGGTCCGAATGAGCAAACAGCTCAACCGACCTGGAATTAACTCCAATGCTATCGATGAAAGAATATTTCATAATAATGAGCTGAGTTTTAAAAATGTATTGGATTATTTTACAATTTCATTATTATATTATACATTTTGTCCATATTTATTCATATGATTGATTTATACATAATGTCTTTTAAGACTTTGGGGCTTCATATTCATTGAGATTATGATGTTTAATTTGTGGTTTTAGGTGTTGATTTCACTTTATGGTCATTATGGAGGTTTTAGTTTGTGGTGTGTCCACTCTTTATATAAGAAGGTGAATGTTAGACACACATTTGTGTATATTTTGATAAAAATGTAACAATTTGGAAGTCTGGCATTCAAAATTAACGTTCTCATCACACAGGTATAATTGTCAATGTTTATCATATATATTATTGAATATTATCTCAAATGTATTAATGTATAAATAGGTAATGGTCAGACTGAAGCTATTTTTTACCACTTCATATACTAAATCAAGACATTGTATTTCATAAACTGACACATTTTCTTTGTAAAATATTAATCTCTGAATTAACTATATTAACTATAGCTGTAAAAAGATGAGTTGCATTATGAAAGTAAGTAGTAAGTAAGTGATTATCAAAGTAAATAAGAGTATAAAATGTTAATACTCAAGTACAAATACCTCAGAATTGTACACTAGTACAGAGCTTGTGTAAATGTACAATACAATACTACAGCTTACAGCATTGACTTTCATGAGGGTAGGATATATTGCCAGGCAGTTGTACTGGATTACATTAGTTTTAGCTAGGTGGACCTAATGAACTGGCAACTGAGTGTATTTTCCTATGAAGATTAGGATGAAAAGAAAAAAATGTTGCACTTAAATCTCAAAATACCACAGTAAACAAAGTACTTCAGAGGCCTGCGGAGTTCCTCTCGTGAACACGGGTATTTTGACTGTGGCTTACCATTTACATTAAGCTTTAATTATGGTTAGAGAGGCGAGTATTTCTGACAAGGCCTTCTCATGAAAGATGTAGAAAAGAAAGAAAAAAAAAACATCCCTTCATTTTTTTATTCTACATTTAATATGATGAAAACAAGGCCCTGTACAATCCACCTTCGCAGTGAGTACAATAATTATTTTACATTTGTACACATTAGAACATGGTGCTAGACTGGATCCACCCGTTCAAAATGCAGTCGAGAATGAAAAAAAAAAAAAAAAAACCTCTTTGAAACTTGCTCCACAAGGAACCTTCCATTCAAAGAGAGGAGATACTTTTTTGGCCGATCATACAGCAGGCCTGAAGTGAAAAATGTGTCATGATAGACTGAAGACCATCTATGGAGCTTTTATGTGCGTCTTGTACCCCTGATTGATCCGTTAGATAAAAGCATGCTGTGAAGCTACAGCTCTTGATCTCTCTAACCGCTAGTACAGACCTGGCAAAATATTGTATCAAACAATGGCATTAAATACTTCAGCTATGTGAGGTGCACTAACAACCTCAAAAAACAGACATATTTGCAACATAAATTAAGCACTCTTCATGTTTTCTCAAGTACTCAAAATGTATTTCACTGCCGTTGTAAACCAGGTCTGTACCAGTTAACACTTTGTTCTCTTCTTTAAATTTAAAATCCTCTAGGAGGACAAAAAAAAAAAAGAAAAAGAAAGAAAAAAAAAAGGCCAAGAGTGTCTGTCAACCTGTACAGCCATCATTGTGCCACAAAAACACAAACATAACACATTGACATCAACATTTAGAACAGGGGAGTGAATTCAAATGTTTTCTTGGTCTCCATGTAGCCGTGTGTTTGCTTAGTAACATGTTTACGCTCGCTCTCGATCCTCTGTTGAGATCAGCACGTAGCTAAGTGGCAAACAGGCTCACGCAACTCTCTCCAAAGGCCACAATAAACATGAGTTTGTACAAAACTAGATCCCCTCCTGTCTTTTCTCTTAGCAGAAGAAATCTAATATTGCTAGAAAACTTCCTCATCTTTTGCATGATTTTTTTTTGTTTTTTTTTACACAATTTTATGGAAGAAAAGTTAAGCTTCCCAGTGTTTCCCAGAATCAATGATGAAAGCATTTTCCAAGTTCTTTCAAACGCATAGCAGTCCACAGAAAACAAGGCTCGCAGTTTTCTCTCAACTCGATGTTAGCTTTCACTGAATTCACTTGTTTTACGCTACGTAAGTGTACACTTTGCGGTCCTCCGGTGTTCGTGCCAAATATTCCCTCTCAATGAGTCCTTCAATGCGCTTCTTGATGACTACAGGACTAGGGAGGAATCGTGCTCGCAACTGCTGCGTGACCTGTGGAGAAACCAAACACAGTAACAATCAGAACACCATGATCACCTTATTTCATTTCATTGTCTGTTCATTTAAAATACTGAATTCTGAGAATATTTGTAATGTCAAGACTCCCTTCATTAGATGTCTAGGGAGTTCAATATCTACTTCATTCAATCCCAAAGGCTCAACTCTTGTACTTCACAAAATTTGCCACTAGGGGGCTCACTACAGGACTGACACTGTGCTAATGTGGAAGTGTAAAATCACAACAACAAATTCAGGTGACTGACCTCTGCTACTAGGATGTTATGCTGCATCTTCTTTCTGGACTTCATGATGCGTACTATGGCAGCTTCGATCTCATGCTTCCTGTCGTCGTCCACTTTCTGTCGTGTCTCCTTCCTCTCTGGGTCCGACTCCCCCTGTTTAGCAGCCACTGGGAGGTGCACAACAACGACAACAACAGGAAAATAAATGTAAAAGCCAAGGAGTGTGACTAAGGGAATTTAAGGCACTTTTTAGTAAGTAAATGCTTTGAACAATTTATAAGGTGAAAACTTCATGAACTTGGTTTTTTGTACCTGTCTGGATCTTGACACGGTGCAGCTTGGAGGTAAACTGGTCATTGACTGTAAACACGTGGCCATTCTCAATCTCCTTGGACTTGGGCTCTTTGGTGAGAACTCTCTGAGTGGGTTTCCCACAGGCCAACGACTGAAGCGCTCGCACCAGCTCCCTCTCTGGGATATCAGTCTCCTGCTGGATCTCCTACATGGTGGAAAGATCAAGAGATTAAGATATAAGAGACACACAGTCAGGAATCTTGAATTTATATTAAAAATGCGGACAAATGTTTATGCAAAAAGTACAATTCTCACTGAAAGAAAATAATCTATAGCCAAAGTATATGGATTAGAGAGGAGACAAGAGATACTGTAGATGTTGAAAGTAGTCCAGTTAGGTGATAAAACATTTTTTATTCTTCTAAAATCATCTATTATCAGCCAACAGACTGTTGTTTGTGTTCTTTGGCATCAAATTTTGCTTCTGTGATGCAGGTGAAACCGTTACATACTGCACCACTGTGAAGGGGCATTAAATTCTGTACCTCAAAGACGGACTTCTCTCTGTTATTGAAAAGCATGAGGATGGTCATCTGGAAGGTGGAGACTTGCAAGATGTGCTTCCTGGTGTTGGAGCCTGTTACCTGGGCGCCTCCCACTCCGACCTCTGACCCATCCTCCTGTTGACATGTTGGGACCAACGATTAAAATTTAAAAACAGATTCACAGATTCAGAATTGCCTCGCACAACATGGAAGGAGATCAGACTGATGGTGTAAATACTTCGAGAAAATTACCATAATTACTTGAAAAAAATGACACTACGAGCGCAAATTACTACACAGATCATCCTCAGTAAAACATATGCAGTCATTTTAACACTCATTTGTCACCATGTTTATTTCCGTTTACCCCAATGTTAAAGTGAGAATGAGATGTCTATACTTTGTCAACAAAACATTGATACTGTGGAAAACTGAAAATGCACTTTTGACAATGAATATTAACCTTGTTATTTTCCATTGCACACTTAAGACTTTTCATAAATCCTTAATAAAACAAACTGCTCTATGGTATTGATGAGAATACAGTATTAAGCATCTGAAACATTCTGGTTTTCCCCTTTAAGGGTGCACGTACCTTTTTGATGGGACCGTAGAAGGTGGCATTTAGATCTGCAGAGCCCATATGGTGCTGCAGTGTGAGTTGTCTGCCGCTGTGCTTACCGAGATAAAACCTACAAGCAGAGTGGAGTCACACTAGTTTAATGTCTATGAATCGTCAATGTGCCTTTATCAATCAAACTCAAGTATTGGTACGTTATGCAACAGGCCCTGCAAGAATCAAATACCTTGTTTATACAACATGGCAGCAACTTATGACAACTAAAATTTTAGAAATGGACAAGGTTGTAAGTCGACCTCTGGTCAGCTTCCAAACCCTACTGTGTTTTACTGACTTAAATCTCTTGTTTAGATCACACAGATGCATTTTTGAAAGAAGAATTGGACTGAAACCAAAGTGCAGCTATAAACCAGACGCACACAAACACACACACACACACATCAGCAATTAACTTGTGAACAACAGACAAACCTTCTAAAGACTTCGAATGCATGTCGCGGTGAAGGTGGGATGTTGCACTTGGGTGTTGCTGATTGTGTTGGCCAGTAACCTGTGGTCAAGACTCTCACAGTGAGATCAACTCCTCCAAGTGACACCTGAAGTTAGAAAAAACAGCAGACACACAGTCAGGATTTTCAGACTGCACCCATGCTGATGTAATTGCATTCTGTAGCTTGATGTAATTGTGCACTGATTTTTAAATCAGTGCAATTAGAGGTTCAGAAACGGATAAAAAGATGGAACTTAATGAAGAGAAGAAAATAACAGAAAATTACAAGAGAGCATTGAAATGATTTAGGTACGTGTGCTGTTTATCTGAAAGTGATCACTGTGTTACATCTTTGCAAATTCAAACTCTCTTAACTTCATTTGCATGAAGATTTAGATGAGTTTAAAGAGCTTTTTAGCTATGGACTCAATAGTTCACTAATTTACTACAACGTGCTAAACATGAATCACAGTCTTCAATCTACAATAACAACTAAATGCAGCAATAATGTTGGCAATGGTGACAAAAACCCACGTGACAGCACAGCATGAGCCAGAAATTAGCACCATGTATTCCCAGGGCATGGATACTTAGGTGCATAATTATATTTATGTAACCGAGCAACGCAGCAATGCTCAGTCAGTCAAGCAGCCGTGTACTGATTACAGAGAGCAAGCAGGCTCATTATTTCCACAGAATTAGTTGTGGTGTGTTGTGTTTTCTCACCCCAGTTGTCTGTAGATGTTGTCTAAACTCATCCATGGTGGTGTTGGAGATGCTCATATCGCGGAACATGCCTTCCAGTTTAGAGGTGAACTGACAGCCGCACTCGGTCTGAGTAAAGAAGACCAGAAGGATTACAATCTTTACCGTCAGAGTTTAAATTCCCAGTAACACGATCACACTGATTATCTCAACACATAAACATATTTTAGTATCAGCTGACTCACAGAAAAAAATTACAGTGACGTAAAAGTAGAAGAAACAAAAATAATTTGGTCTCATCTATAGGCTTTTTATTCAAACAAAATATTGACTGAAATCTCATCTTTTTACTCCAAAGAACATAACGTGGTTACATCACACTCCTGCTCACCTTAAGCTTAGAGATCATGTTCTTCTCTGAGTCATCAGAGACGCTCTTGTTGGTGAGCAGCCTGCGAGCGAGGTGCTGCTTGTAGTACCTCTCAAACACATCCTTCTCCTGCATGAAGCGGAACAGCACCATGGCCTTGTCCAGTATAGACTCCACCTCCTGCTCTGTCAGCTGGACACAAATAACAAAATGATACAGGTTACACAGGACGGTCATATTAGGGTGATATGTGGTTTGGTGTAAAATCAAAGGGGTTTTATGTTGCAGTGTGGAAATAAATCCTCAATAAGCAGGTCAGTGATATCTGTCAGTGTGTCCTAAAATAAAAATACAGATCCAGCAGAGAGCTCACCCCTTTTACTCCTTTCTTCAGCTTGTCATCAATGAAGAGCGAGAGGTACTCAGGCGAGCGAGAGTTGAGGTTAAGGAAGTACTCAAAGTCGCCAGCAATCGTTTGTTTGAAGAGCCGGTCATTATTAAAAGATTCCTGGAGGAAACGGTCAAAACGCGACTTCAGGTCCAGCAAACCCTGTGGGAAGGAGGCAGGAAGACAGGATTGGGTGGGGATAATAGAGCACTAGTTTGCTTTAGCAATAGCTCAACACACTAATTACAGCTTCAATAAGAGTGACAGCAAAGAAGAGCAGATCTCATTAGAAAAAAAATGGCGCTGCTGTCTGTTAGAGTGAGACTAGGAGCGTAGGTGTGGAACTCAAAACCAGCAAGACTCAAAAATGAACAGACTTTAAGTGCGTTCCCTCTAGTCGCCTCAATGACTTCATGTGTTAAAAGAGTATAGTGCAACAACACAGTGTGGTTTGAAGGCAGAGACCACAATGGGTTGTGGCCACAAACATGGGGTCAGAGCAGTTATGGAAAAGCATTATGATCACAGCGCTGCACGCGATGGTGTGTCACATACTAAGCCAGGGGATTTCTTATGATAGCCTTTAACAAGATTAGATGTTAGTGTGTCCAGTGTCTTTTTCCACTCTCATTGATCCTGAGAATATGTGGTGCTCTTAATGAAATGATCAACTCTGAATCGATTGAAAATTTTACCATGATGTTCCTGCAAATTCACGAGACTGAGCAGAAACACTGTAATGTCTCCTGATGACCCGTCGTCTCACCTGGATGTAGTCTACGGGGTTCTTTCCTTCTCCCTCCTCTGACACAAGAGCCTTGCCTTGCTCCCGCAGGTATGAGCTCATACACTCGCACATGGTCTTCAGCCCATTGGGAACCCGACTAAACAGCTTGTACATACACGCCAAATCTGTGGATGGACATGCATGAGTGCACACACACACACACACACACAAAATCAATTTCCGCTGACTGAAAAAGACTGAGCAGCTGAGATCTACTGCAAAGGAAGTTTATTTGTGCAGAGTGAATTTAGAGTGAACCCATCATCACTGAAGCTGAAACACTACAGTCCTAGTTTCACTAAAATCTAATCATCAAAATTAGATTCCGTGCATCATATTAGTTATATGAGCAAAGAGCAAAACACAAACACGAAGCACAACTCCGTCCTCATCACTGTGACTGATCCAGTGAAACATCTACTGCAAGTGACATTTACAAGGTTTATTAAAGAGAGTTAGAGATTTAGATTTCCATATTTTATAGAGCAAAGCATGAGCTTTCACTGTAGCTTGTGAGGATATAATTTTCACTGCTAACAGTGACACCGAACTGCTATTCACAAATGACCGAGCACTTACCGTCTGTCTTGCCATTCTTGAGCATGTGGACCAGACCCGAGTTCTCCATCTCTACGATGGTCTTCATGTGTTTGGAGATGAGCTCTCTTTCCACTACCTTGACGATGGGCTCCTCTGTGGATTTATCCAGGCAGTGCATAACCCGCTCGATCTCCTCATTAATCCTGGCTTCCACCTTCTTTATGTACACGCTGGCACTGTTTTCTGCAAGGAACTTTTGGCTTTCCATCTGAGTGAAAAAAGAAATGACTGTGAGCTGCAAATGACAAAAATGTTTCTTGAATTCCTACACATGTTTTGGGACTTCATGGATCAGGTAATTTAGATTAATTTATAGCATGTTGTACCTGAGAAAAAGATTAACGTTAAAACCATGTGTTATTTATTGAGCACCATCTCTTCAATAAATACCAGCAGAGAAAAAAAAAACTACTGTGAAAATTAAGTTGTAAACATAACTCATTGCACATTAGCAGCAGTCTATAGTGTATATCCTATATAGAGCCGTGGTGTAAATTCCTTTACACAGATGTTATAGGAATCATCTGTGTTTCTACAGTATTTTAATATTCAATAGGGATCAAAATAAACAATAAAGGGAGAGAAACACTGTTACACAAACCTGGAAAAATTCTGCAGACATTTCTAAGAAAGGTGCCTCAAAGTCTTCTTCATAAACAGATCTCCCTTCAAGGCCGAGGATCATTAACATTTGGCAGGCATTTCTGATGGCGCCCCTGATGGAGACAAGAAGCAAAAGATTCAAGATTTGAACTTATTATACATTAAGTTCAAATGTATACAAACAAACGAGAAAAAAAAAAGAATTCAGTAACAAAAAAATATTGAGTATTGAGGCTTTAAGACTGCCAGATGACAATATTTAAAGTCAATTAACTGTATCACAAAAAAACCCTCACACCACAGTACATGAGGCTTGGAAAAAAGAAATTTATGTTTCTAAATGTCCGAGGCTTTGTCCAAATTAACATCCCAGTATGTGTAATTGCAACAGATGTACTTGACAGCTCTTTTATTGTTTATGCCAAAAGCATGCTCCTCCTGTCCACCTCTGATGACAAATGATGAAAGGATGTGAATACTGTTTTATTCCCGATTGATGTGCAACTGAAATTAAATTAAATTGTCAACTGTATTAATATATGCCTCTTCAAAATCAATTGCTGGTAAATTAGGTAGTCATGCAATCAATCCTGTCTGTGTTTGTTTGGCTACCTGTCCACCACCTCTCCCTTCCTTTCACGTGCGATCATGTCCAGCAGGGTTTGTCGTAGGTGGTCTCTGATACAGCCGTAGCGAACAACCTGATCCCTAAAGATTATAAGACCCAAGTTGTAGACATTCTCTACATTATTCTGCTGAACATACACCCGGTCCTGTGGGAGAAAAAAAACACACACACACACACACACACACACACAAAGAAGAAGAGTTAATGTCCTGGACAACATTGGATACATGCATTTTCCCCTCACATTATTGCCCGTGTCTTTTATCTACTTAAATGTGTTTCTGTCATTATTTTATTATTTATTATTGTCAAACTGCATTAGATTCAATCTCCTATCGGCTCCTCATGTTCTGTGCGAGTATGTTGTAATTGTGGTTGGTTTAATTTCAGTGTAACATCCTAATCCCACATTTCGCTTTCATAAATCTCACTCATGTATTGACGTAACAGTTGTTATGACCAGTTAGACTGTTAACTGTTAAGACCAGTTGTTTACAGAGTGACATTTATAAATCAGACCTGATGTTCTTCGCTCCACAGTGACGATTCAACAACAACAGCACTATAAAACAGTTTCAGATTTATTGTCAAATACATATAAAACTGTAGCTGGAACTGTACTGGTGGATCTCTTTAGTCAAAACACATGTGGATAACGAGGACCTGAAGCATGACTTGCACAAGTTTTTCTAAAATAAAGATCAGTATTCACTGTCATAGTTCTGTTGTGGTCTTCTTACTCATGTGAGCCATTATTTAGTCTGAAGTTAAGACTTTGTGACGGTTTAAATGTATTCAATGAAAATCTCAGGAAACATCAGCTGCTCACCATGTACATCAAGATGTCTCTGATCATCACCATCGCCGTCTGATGGTCATTCCATGCCTGATTTAGAGTTTGGAGGAAGTTATTGTTTAGAGAGTTCAGGACATCTTCTCGTACCTTTGGGAGAGACAGACAAACACAGATGCATGAGATGGGTATATTACAGCAAGTTCTGCAGTGTTAGTGACAACAGAATAAAAAAAATCAAATAAATGAAATAAACACCCCTACATTAAGCTCTAACTTTGTAATTTCTTGCTCATGCAGTCTTTTATTGTGATCCTACTTTGCTGTTCCTTTCATACCCTTTCTCTACTACTCAGGCACACAACAGCTTGATAACAGTCACACTGCAGTGTGACTCAGCACTGTAAACTGTAGAGTAGATTCTTAAGGGCACACCGACCTCCGCTTTATTCTCCTTCTGTACAGAAATGATGAATTATCACCTGTGTTCCTATTATTACATGAGATCAACCTCCACAGACGCACTAACTGCTTCTTCACATCCAGATCAAATGATGAGGTGTAAGGAGGAAGCAAATGTATAAATCTGAATATGACTTTCAAACAATGACACAATGTGCACACTCATGGGTTACTTAAAAAAGTCATTATGAAGCTGCTTTTATGTTAACCACTTCTGAAAATATCTAATTTTTCTGTGGTATATCAGAGTGCTGCTTCATTATATTTAACAATAGACATATTAAAACGAAATAGATAAGCAAAGCTCTTCATCTTCTCTACAAATGTCATATTAATTCTAAAGTTATATCCAGAAGGATGTGAAAAACAGGGCAAGAAAGCATAATAATGTACAGTACCACAGACTGTAAATAACAGTAGTTCAGTAGTAGTTCCTGCGGTTTCTGACTAGAGATTATGGAGTCAAATGACTGTGTTTACAGTTGTCGCCATGTTTTTGTAGTTGGAGCAGCCAGACCGCTGGACAAGGATGGAAACAGTAGAGCTGGTGAAACATGATTGCAACCTGCTACAGAAGTCTTCATCATACTGTCTAAACTATTATTCGAAAAGACAGAAGGAATGTCTGATGCTAGTTCAATTGGATTATGTGTTAATTAAAACAGGTTTGTTGCATTTTAAGCAGCTTTCCATGAAAGTGATCTCTGGATCATTAGATAATAAAAACACACTCAGGTGTCAGTTCTCCCTCCTTTGATCTGTTGCTCGTTGACATTCCCCGACCGCTAATTTACTACGCCTGCCAAGTTGAGAATGTGCATTTAATTAAGATGTAAAACCATCTGGCTGTTATTCAACAGCAGCCTGCTGAAATATTGCTCACTGGGTATCTTCACAGAAGCATTCACTACAGATATCATGGCCAAGAGATGAGGTTCGATTTCCACACTGACATGGCCAATCATGGCTAGATGTGTTACTGATTATGTACAACAGCTTAAGAAAAGCATTTACTGATGGCTTCTCTTTAACATATTAAAATGAATTCAGAAACAAATTAATCTCAGTTACAGGATCAGCACTGGATTTCCATCCCTTGTGTAATTAGTTTTTAAACAGATAAAATAATCTTATTCACTCATTTGGCATTTCTATTCATTTATAGTGGATTTCTCTAGGTAAATAAATGTTAGAAAAAATGTTGTCAAGGTGTCAATCAAAAAAATACTGATTTCCCTCTCTGAAAAACAACAAAAAGACAACTCTAGGACCCTACCCACAAACATGTGTACTTCCTGTGCAGTCATCCATTCACAGGAATGGGGAATCTATCAAAAAGGAGGTCTGAGTGATCCCTAAAGAGTCTTGCAAATCTCCCATCACATTAGAGAAACAACCTCTGAATCCTCTGTAGGTTTCCAACTTCATTAAACACTCACTCGCCCTCATGAGGCTGCTCATGAATGGAATATCGCATGTTTTCTGCCATTTTTTCTTTGTTTTAAACAAAGACAGTAACACAAATATGAAGTTCATGACAGATTCTGTTTAGCACCAAGAAGGCTACTGAAAAGAGACTCCATCTTAAATTTAGCTGCATAATTCAACCAATAGCTCTGATTATATTTAGATATGATTGTGGTAATTGCAGAGTGACATGAAGACCTACGGGTCAGTTTGTCACCACAGACTTTAGCAAGATGAGCTTATCTTAAACATGAGTACGTAGCGGTAATGATCTTTTATACACTTGAGTTAATACACCAAAAACAGGAGCATAAAGCATGAGCTGTAATTCACTCTGCAGTGTGTCTAACCAAACCTAGGAGGAACACCTTGCTGTGTGTTAGAAAGAAGCACAATCACTTGCCTGATGATATGTTTATGGTTTAAGAGTTGCTCACATGTCTACTAAGGTGTAACAACCTTGTCATGAATGCAAACATCTGAATAATCTGGTCTTATCAAAATATACTCTAATGTTCTGCAAATGTGTTTGCCCGTCATCTGTGTTAGTCTTACTTTGTTGATAAGGTGTTCAGTGACGACCTCCCGCAGGCCCGTGTAGAGCTTCTCTCCGTGTTTGTGGAGCACCATCGTGTAGGCGTTCCTGTACAGCTCCTCGAAGCTCAGCCCACTGTTGTTCTTCCTCTGAATTTCCTGGATGGCATTCTTCAGAAGGTCCCAGATGTTGTTGACGTACTTCTCATCCATCGTCATCTGCAAAAGGTAGCTTAGGTTAAATAAGATCACCTATGATTGTTTGTAGCAAGACTTAGCACCACATAAAAGCCTCCACATACAAACAGACTCCTGCCTCTGAGCAGTTTTGTCTTTAGATTCTTTCAGCAGTGGACATGTGGGTACACAATAAATGGTCTACCAGGTTAGTTCTCCTTATTAACTACATGCTTGGTTAAGGTCTACAATATTTCCTAATTATCAATGCACAATCTACAGCAATACCCCTACAGCTCTCCTCCCTCTGCTGACAAACATCTTTACTCTCTGTGCAAACATCTGTTAGCTTGTTATACCGCAACATACACTGGGAAGGGAACCTTTTCGCTATTAACTGAAACTCCAAGGCGATATGCATTATATGTATTGCCCTCCACAATTTCCACCAAACATATGCTTCAAAGTATAGATGGCTAGGATTAGAGCCATGTTTGTTGTTTTCCCTTGAGGATTCTTTCTGACAAGGATGCAGAAGTCTTACTAAGCCTGAGAGGAAGAAAGTAACCTGGAAAAATCAACTCAGGGCAAAAAAAAAAAAAAAAAAAGGTCCCATGAGCTGCCTTGCATGAAAGATTCCCAACACTGTTAACAGCTCCAAGAAAAGCTGCTATCATGCCAGCTCATTTGAATCTATAAACAGGAAAAATCAACAGTGGCTGCACCTAATGACTGTTCCTTATCGATTAATACACTGATTATTACATGACTGATCAATCCATTGTTTTGTCTATAAAATGTCAGAAAATTTTGAAAAATGTCCATCATAGCCTCACAGAGTGTGTTGTTCTGTCTGTCTAACAATCCAAACCCCCAAAATATTCAGTTTACAATTGTAAAAGGCCAAGAAAACAAGCAAATAATCACATTGTAGAAGGTACAGAGAATTTGGGATTTTATGCTTCAATCGACTAATCGATCAACTGACAAATCGTTACAGCTATCAATTAATGCAAACTCACACATCTAAAAAGACTGAACATGAGTGAACCACAGCACTAACTGTTATAAGTACTAATTTAAAAACAGAAATGTAACAACTAAGCTGATGCTGTAATACTGAGCATTAAGTTTCCTTTAATCGCAACAGTGTCGTGTGTGGCTGTTAACACCTTTCCGTTTGTTTTGACAGATGGATATATTTAGATATCTGTGGTGTGCTGTGTCTTAACCACTGGTAAAAGAATACAGATCATTACCAATTAAGGCAGCTTCATTTTGATTGGGTTGAATTCTGTCTCTCTCTGTCTCCAATTTACTTTTTACTTTAATCCAATTGAACAGTATAAATTGTTGAGATAGTGACTGGGAAAACTATCCCATAAAGGGTATTATGTCAGATGTTGAATTTCTACTTTAGACAATTCTGACATCATTAGCCACATCCTAAGTGTCTATGAGGAAGACAAGGGACTCCTGATCAGAGCGATCTTAGCCAGAGCAACCCCTTATGTTGCTCTACGAGCATCTGCATGTAGAGATTAGATGCAAAACGCTATTCTTTATTCTTTAAATAGGACCCTCAATTTGTCTCATTTTGATTTAAGAATGTCCATATTTGTGTAATTACTCAACTGGGATTCTGTTTTGCATATTTCTGAATGGGAGATGAGGTTCGATTTCCACACTGACAAAACCTGATAAGTCCTCATTGGTTCATTGTGCACATTGAATCCTACTGTAACTCAACTTTTATTTAGATTTCAAATGCAATTTAAAAGCTGCTCAACTTAATTTGCACAATGTGGTTGGTAAATTTGTTTGACTTGTCATGCTTTAGCCAATGAATGGGGAAGGCAAGAAGAAAGGATTTATCCGCCACAGCATTCTTGTGGGGTTCCCAGAAGACAAAGCCATGTTGGCCGAAGAAGAAACCCCTGGTGAGGAGGAACAGTATGTGCCTCTTCTCTGCAGACAAGCCCAAACACATGTAGAAGAGCTGCTCTAGCAGCATGTCTCTGTCAGGACTGGACCACATTCAACAGGCTCACATGAGTTGAGGTCCTCCCTGTATTAACACCAGGTAACTAGTACGCAGCCACTGTCACACCCCTTGAAATCCACCATTCACAAGCTAGTAAGCAGACAAATATCTGGTTAATGTACAGTCTCACTCAGCCAGTCACACACTGGCTGGAATTCAATTTTATGCAGAATGAGGTCAGTTCATAAATGAGGTCTTTCAATGACTTGCAGACAAAGGGGAGTGCCAGGTGGACGAGGAGAGCACTCACACAATTTTAACTCTGCAATAATGACAGAAACAGGACTTTATTAATATATTCATTCATGCAAACCTAGAACTAGGTTAGCTGGTTTGTTATTTGTTAGCATCCATCTGCAGCTGTGGTCACGTCGCTGCTTGTTTTTTTCCCTTTTTTGCATGCAGTTAAAAATCTACCTGGCTTTCAGTGCATAAAAGTCACATTACAGCCATGAAGACACAAAGACGTTTTTATAAAGAAAGACAAAAGCAGTCAAGACAACAAGTGTCAGGAGCCAGAGCTAATGCTAGCGCAGGCTATGTCGACACATCCAATCAACGAGCTAACGTTAAAGGAGTTGTGACACAGTTAAAGGAAACAGACAACGAAAGGTGATTGTTTAAACTTCTCACTGAGCTGGTAATATTTACAAGAAAGCCTCTTAAACAACCGACCAAGAGTGGGGGCAACGGGACATTTGTTTACGGATAGGCAAGTCATATCTGCTAGCATGTAGCCAACCGGCCAGCCGAGACCACGGCGCTCGAGTCACCGCCTGGCCGGCTGGCAGAGCTCCTCCTGCGGCGTGCACTTACAGGAAAGGCCCGTATCCTCATTTTGGTGTCCTTCTTGGTGCCGCCTTTGCTGAGATTGGACATGGTTGCCTCGTCCGTGGGCTCTGTTATTCACATGAAGGTGTTCTCCAGGGAGGGACGGGGAAGGGAGGGTGACTACAGGTTTGTGGAGCAGCCCGACGAGCTTTCACTCGACCTCGTAGCTCCGCGTCCCGGCACCTCAAGTTTATTGTTGACAGCCGAAAACGCCAGTTTTGGTAGTTCTTCATACAGCAATGGCGGACTACCTGCAGTTCTCATTGCGCAGAGCTCGCGCACTCCAACTCACGCGAGAGATCGATAATTAGGGAACATTTTGCTTAAGATTTCCTCCAGATGTGTCTTAAGATGTATAAAATACTTTACTTTGAATAATAATTAGTGTCTGGCAATCTTTTTTCCACAAAAAACTTATTCTTCCTTAAAATGACATCTACTCATTCTCCTTCATTACACATTTCAGAATCTATAAATATGCAAATATATTTCCTCTCTGAAGTTTAACAGCTGGACACAAGATGTCTCCTACTGGAGGCTTCAAGAGTCCACATCACACCTGTATACGTTGAATATTGGACCAGGATTGGCTCTAAACAATTTGTGATGTCACAAATCATGCTCGTAGGCTCGCCCCTTAAAACTGGATTTTCAATGAGCACACAGAAACTTTCAGCTGATGAATGTGAAAACAGCCTTCAAGTGTCAAACTCTGCACATACATCATTCTGCACAGTGAAGCTCAAACATCCAACTGAAGGAACAAGACGAAAAACACATTTTTGAGTGGAGGGGGACTTTAATTTTACTTGCACACACACATATTACAAACAGTTCAACAAAAACTGATATAGGGAACATTTATGTAATTGTTTTATTTAATTACTCTATTGTGTAGGGTCCAGTAATTCTGCCTGTATCTGCTGTTTTCTACAATTGAAACAGTGTCTCTTTAGTGGTGGAAGGACAAGTTCACAATTTTTCAAGTCAGATGCCGATATAAACACTGAAAGAGGTTTTCCTCGCTGTAATGGTTCCACATATTCATATAGGCTATTAAAATGTCCCCTTTAAATGTGCTTTCAATGTAAGTGATGGAGGCCAAAATCCACAGTGTGTCCACATAGTCATTTTGTGCTGAAATTCATTTTAAAGTTTATCTGAAACTTATATGAGGCTTCAGCAGTCTGAGTTAGTCATATCAAGTGGATATCTGCCACATTTAGTCTCTTTAGCATCAAATTCCCTCTTTGTGTGTTTCCCTGTTGAGCTGGAGCTTCATATTAGCTTTCGCTAAACTTTTAAATATGTTTTTGCTTAGAATGAGGCCTGTGGATTTTGTCCCTCATCACTTTACATTGTAAGTGCATAATGAAGGGATCTTCTAATGATCAGTATGAACAGGAAGAATGACTATGGAAAAAAACAACAAAAAAAACCCAAAAAAACTGTTGTTTTAGGAAAGACCTGAAAAATTGTGAACCGGCCCATTAAGTAAAACAAGTAACACAACAATTTTAAAATACACCATTACATGTAAAAGTACTTATTATACAGAACAGCCCCTTCCAGGCTGTTCTATTTTTACATAGACTGTATATTTTAATATTATTATTACTATTATTAAAGCATTAACATGTAAGCAGCATCTTAAGGCTGAATAGCTGGAAGAGGCGCCGCTAATTTCAAACATGTAACCAGAACCAGTGAATCATTTTTATAAGATGATCATATGTTTGTGTGTTAAAATGTATCAGCAAAGTAGAACTGTGAAATAATTATAGATAGAAGTGTTGAATAGTTGGAGTGGGCTGAAAATGACAAATAATTATTATTTTAGCCTACTTTATTTAAGTAACATAAAATGGAAGTACTCAAGTAAAGTATATGTTCCTCCAAACTGAACTTAACTTCATTACTTGAGTAAAGTTACTCAGTTCATTTCCACCTTTGCTCTTCTTTTTTTATTTTTCTCCTCTTTCTTTTCCTGTGCTCACTACCATTACTATTGTATGGTAAATGTATTTCCTAAATTAAAGATTTTATTTCATTATTACTTTTTAACTGTGGTCATATAATTTGCTGGTGTGAAGTCCACCACTGCAATTTACTTCATGTCTTGTTATGAGTCTTGTTTTTGTTCCATATTAATTCAAACAGACGTTATTGTGTTGTTATTGGGCTGTAATGTGATGTGATGTGATGTGTGTTCAGCTGCAGCTTTTGGCACATAAGCGTTATGTAACGGTATGTCTGGGAGGTCACCCGCTTTTAGGTGGAAATTAAATTGTTGTTGAATTTTTTAAACGAGATGGTCAAATTCTGTTGTGACTGCATTATTTGGTGTTTTTACTGATGTGGTATGCACCTTGATGAACTCAAAGATTTATTTATACTTTTCCTCTTCTCAAATTCATAAATCAAGTGTTACTGCCACATATAATTCATATGTTTTCTTACAAACTGAAATACCTCCAATCAGATTTTGATTGCGATGTCAAATTTGATGCTTTCAAATGTCATGGCTTACCTAACTTTGAATTTCTCACCCTCATAACTGTAATATATTTTGTTTTCAGCAAAGTTCGTTGCGCTTTATTTAGTAGGGAGTAAATTGATTAAATCCAAAGTATCTGTGAAAAAACACCATTTTAAACACACTATCAACTGAAGAGCCTACGAATTTGCCCTCATCAAATTAAATTATATTAAATTAAATGATGCATATTCCCAAAACAAATTTCTGTTAAATCAAATCAGGCAGCAGTTTGGTGCTTTCTGGAGCTCTTAACAAAATATAATTTGGGCATGCCTTCACTGGAGCCTCAGACTAATAAAAGCTGTAGATATTGTACAAGGAAGTTTTGATATTTTTACTTCAAGTACATGCAGAGTGTAGAGAGAGGAGACAGTGCTGGTTGCTGTTTGAAGGAGTGAGTAGCAGCACGTAGTAGATTTTTGCCCCCGGGGCCCCCAGTGTGTTAACTTGGCCATGCTTATACAGCATCAGCATGTCGGACGGCTGATGGGATCAAGGCAGATGCCACTATGATGACTAAATCAGTGTCACAGAGCCCTGTGTCACCTGATCTAAGTACACAGCTCCAGAGCTGTTTCTAGGCAACCAAGTAAAATTTCATGGTGGGTTTTCAGTGAATGCTGTGTGGTGCACATTTAGAGAAAGCAGTCAAGACGCTTTTCACCAGATTTATTCCAAGAAAGAAAAAAAAAAAAAAAATCTAAATTTCATCCATTTGTCTTCTTCTCTAAAATGTCCTTGTTCATTACAGCTGAAGAAGAACGAGACCACCAGCACTCAGAACTCAACAAAACAAATAATTAACAGATGACTGGGTTTAGTCCTCAGTTATAAGTATCATTTATACATTTCAGATTAGATTGGGTTCTTATTTGTGGTAGTGTATCATATGTATATCTTAAATACACATATAGTTTCCTTTCATCGCCTCTGTCTAAAAGTCTAAGCTTGGAGTTGTTCAAAAATGAAAAAAAAAGAGAGAGAACAAGATGCAACCACTTTAAATACATTACAGAATTGAAATACTTCCCATTGTAATAATGACAGACAATCAAGTAACATTTTCTTTCAAAACTTTGATATTTACAGCAATTATACTTTTGCCACTTTTTAACAATTATGTCACAGGTGATCATTACAATGACATTACATCACAGGTTAGAGTCCCGCTGCTCTGTGATGATGGGGAAATAGATTGGGTTTGTACTTCCTGGATGAGCCACAGAACCGTTTCAGAACCGGCGGTAAAGTTTTACATGAAGTCAGCCCTCGTCGTCACTCCTCCAACATTAGAGAATGAAAAAATGTTTGGAGGTGTGCCTGTTTTTCACTTTGCAGCTCAGCCAGGAAGTAGAAAATGTTTGCTTGGCACATATAGCCATGACTTTCTAAAACGAACATAAAGGGACAGATACACACTCAGAATAGAAAACCGTCCTAGGTCTGAACTCTCTGAAGCATTTCAGGATTAGTCCGCTGATTTTTTTTCAGTGGTAACATCACAATCTAACTCTGAAATGCCTTTGGGACCTCAGACCTAAAGTAATAATTTAACAAGAGGCATAGGTATTTACATAGGAATCTATGCAACATCACAGAGGCAGACACTTCATATTGCACATGAAAAAGGCAGGTACATATGAAATAGTGGCTTAAAAACAACAAAAATGGGAAACCACGTGTGAGAGAAAGAGCCTTTGAGAGAGAGAGAGAGAGAGAGAGATGCTCTTCTACAAACACATCTGTATGCCATTTGAAAACTTTACAGTAGAAAATATTCAGACCAAGGCAGATCAAACGATTTCATCCAGTCTTGCTAATGCATATCCCAATGTAGGTAACACATACATCAATCCGCTTTGGCCAACCAATTAACCTTCCTCTCTAATGCACCCTCATGAGACACTCTCAAAGAAAAAATATATATTTAAATCCTCTGATTGCAATATTTTTGCTTTCATCTACCTTCGCTGTCATTATCAGGGCTGCACAAGAGGGCAAACGATTGAAGAGACTCTAGCAGATCACTTGAGGTTTGTTTGTTTGGTGTAGCCAGCTTTGTGAAGACTGGTTATACCAAACATTTGTCTCTTGATCTTAATCCAACTACCTCCACTCCGTTCTCTCTCTCGCTCTTATCTACACACCCACACGTCCATCCACTCATTCGCTCACTAACTCTCCCCCGTCAACATGCAGCCTACGTACATTTTTGTCCATTACAGAGAGTTTAGCATCATCTAACTATTCAGTGGTCATCTTACACTAACACCGCAGCATTTCCTATTTAAAATAAGGTAAAACTGAATATGGCATATTTTAACACAAAACCCCACGGTCCCAAAACGAGGCACAATCTGAGAACTTCATTCTAATTTCCTTTGGGATACAACAACTGTTGATGCTTTCAGGAAAGAGTCATTTCTATGATGGCTACATCTTTAGTCCCTTTTTTAAAAAATAATTTCCGGGTGCATTGAGAACTAACATAAAATGTGTCTGCCTGTAACGTCCACTGGTGGCTGTATAGATAACTTAAACTAGAAAGGAGTGAAAAGACATGACATCTGAGGTCTTCACATAGGTATTTCACAAATATACATCTTCTGGGCATGGTGATCATTCAGTCAACACATTGATACTCAAACTATGTCTATAACAAATATACAACATACATACTAAACAGACTCTTTATTTCAATTTCCATATATTAAAAGCTCTAAGAAAGGCAGCAAAGATGCGCAATAAGGCAGATCCATATGACACACTCAATGACACACTCCATATAACACGCTCTACTCTGGCACATTTACACAACAGATGAGACGGATCTTTTAAAGGGCTTCGGTTGCTCTCTATCTAAAGTGTTTTTTATGAGGAAATCAATTAACTCAAAAGTAAGGTTGAAAATTGCAAGAGATGGCAGGAAAAATAAATTGAGGATGGGTTTTATGTCATGAGTGGGCTTTGTGTGAGGTGTAGATGCACAAGGTGTGTGTGTGTTTTTTAATGTTTTCTACATGGAGTGGGGGTGTTATGGCCAGGGATCTGTGACTCTGCAAGTGATCAGTGATTGTCAAATTGTCCCTTAAATCCCCCAAAATGAGGAAAAGTGAATCGATGATCACATGAAAGTTAAAATGTTGTCTGAGCAAATAAACAAATGCTCTCTTCTACAACTACATGGTCATGGATGAATTAAATATATACTTTGAAGAGCTGAATACAAAAACCTTTTCTGATGGTATAAAAATGGACTGCATTAATTTGTTAGCCATGGAGAAATCAACACTGACGCAGATAAAAGGAATAATACATGAGGTGTCCATATAGCATGCATTCATAAGCATCAGGTGAGGGACTATGGCAGCTGCTTGTGTGTGAACAAAGCTAAGCCATTTAAATCAATATAAGCTATTATGAAACATTTTACTCAAAGTATAGCACTTATCTCACTGTTACATGTTGAAGTAGTCTTTTCCATAAGAATGAATAGTTTTTTTTCCTGTCTTGTGTGTCTAAACACAATGTGCATGTACATAATGTGTGTCAGTGTGTGTGTGTGTGTGTGTGTTTTTACAACATTAATCAGGATCAGTACTGTATGAATGAACTTGTGACTTGTGGTAAAAACTTATTTTTCCAGTGTAGCTGCTGAAAAAGATAAAGTCACCACCTTCTGCTTTCCTGAACTGGAGACACAAGCAACAAGTAGCATCTAATCACTGAACCGGCTCAGATGGATCCACTTGTTTCAAATCACTTGTCGGATTCAATCAGTGTGAAACTTTGTCCTGTTCATTCTGCATGGCTGCTAAGCATCTAAGTGATTGACAGCAGAGAGAGACCCCCTCCCTCTTAGGTCGCTAAAAAGGTATCCTCAGCCTCTTATTGGACCACAGAAAACTTCAGGAATCGTCGACAGGCCGCTGTTGTCACTGACCCTTCCCTCCTTCGGCATCATCAAGGCAACCGTTGAGGCAGTGGTCGTCACTCCCGAAAGCGCCCTGGGACTGCAGTAGCTCATATTCCTGGTCCAGGAAGTCTAGGCTGTTGTTGCTAGGCAACCCCCGGATGGTGAACTTGTGGGACACTTTGGTCCACTGCTCTCGATTTGCCGCCACTCTCTCGTACAGCTCAGTGGCCCCAGGAAACAGTTCAGATAGCAGCCTGACAGAACAGAGGGAAGTGGTGGCACATGAATTAAAGATGACCCTGTTTATTATTGTAATAGCGTACTTTGTGAAGTGAGGCTTCTGCATGATTATTTTACATAAGAGGATTTTCATTGTCCCAGTTTGGGAATTTGCTGATTTTTTTCAGTCCTAAATAAAAAGGTGTAGATGATAATTTCTTTACATATTCTTTGGACTTCAGTTATTCCAATGTAATGTCTTGCATGTCTTATTTTCAAGTATGTTATATCATATCTACTTTTAACACAGCAGGACAGACATATTAATAAGACATATTATCACACTATAAAGTCAATATGGTGAACTTGTTGGAAGACAGTTGCCTATTTACACATCCAGCAGACACTGAGCAACATTAGCTTTCATTTGGAGTCATGTGCCATCTGACTAATGTGAGTCATATTCACGCTCCTTTTTGCTCTGTTTTGCTCTCTGCCAACTCCTGAGGGAAATATCTGTCTCTTTAGCTGCTAAATACTCCACTATGTTCACCAGCTAGTCACAAATTTTGTCTGTCTGCCAATTGGTGCTGGGGAGGTAGCGTACAGTGAGCTTTATCAGAGCTTTCGCACTGACAACAGCAGACTGCTGCCACTGGAAACGACACTGATGAGACTGAATCAAACAAATCAAAGTTGCCAGTTCTCTACAGATGAGGGGAACTGTAGAGTTGGGTCTCTATGGGTTTCTCATTACATCACATTATTAGTTGCATGATCCATTTTTAATATGAAAAAAATGATTAAAACAACTTTAAATAATTAAAAACAGAATATGCTGAATAAAATGTAAATTCAGTTCTATATTTTTGTGAGATTCCTCCTTGACTATTTTCAACTTGGTAGCAATATGCTAAATTAAATTTGTTTGTCTGCGTGTAATACTTTTCATGTGGGGACTGATTACAATCGTAGTCACAAAGTGATCTGTGTTTAAAGGATCCAGGGTTGAGAGGATGTGATGTATCAGCTTTCGGTACGCACTTGTAAATGGGCATGGCGATATGTTCCATGAAGCTGATCTGTAGCTCTGGGATGTACGCTTTCTCTCTGTCCATCATCTCACTGGGTCTGTTCCCCATGGCTTTTTCCTGCACACACACACACACACACACACACACACACACACACACACACACACACACACACACACACACACACACACACACACACGATACAGACAGACATGAGTAATGAGTTCACTATTGTGTAAAATGACACAGACTTCCTCCACTTGCTGAATAATTTCACATTTCATTTAACAGCCGGTACACAATGACACATACCAGATCTCCTTGAGAGAAGAACTCTTTATAAATCAGCTCCTGTTGATACACAGAGATGGACATCTGTTACTGTTCACATGGTTTCATATTCATAGTTACATTTACATTTATGTGATGTCACCAATCACTTCACATGTCTAAAGTATTAAGCAACAAACATTAAACTGGAATACTCCTTTACTGACTGAGATATAAACTCTGACATTTTTGGGAACCAGGTGTCAGGTTAGAAGTTTGAATTTGAAAGTAATTTAACTCTAAAATGAGCATAAACCGATTTAAAAATAAAATATCACAAGCCACTAAGCCTCAGGTTAGACACTCATGCATCACTAGTGCATTAAAGTCTGAGTTTTTGGCTTCAGGGGAGAGTTGCTCATATCTGAAATTATTTATGGGACTATGCTGAATCATGTCAACGCTGTAATCTGAGATTAAATGGCATTCCATTAAAGATCAAAAAAATTTTTTATATTATTGCCCTTGTGTATTCTGGCTAATGAAAAAAATGTACCAACTGAGACCTAATAAAGAAACTGTACCATAATTTCCTCCCCTGAATTAAACAGAAATGTGTTTTCAATTTTGGGAAGGAGGATTATATTGCATTCGCTGTAGGTGTTAGGTGTTTGGAGATTTAGGGTGTCGGATTTAGGACAAGGGTCAGGGGTTTGGTATTAAAAAGGGGGCAGACCAAGATTAAACATAATCCTATAATGGAGTGCAGTTCATTGAGTATCGTGAAATATAGACTGAAAGGTTGTTTCCTATTTACAGCTAAACATCTCATAATCTCTATTGTCCTAGAAATGGGTCACTTTTACTGTATAGTCACCAGGAGCTCCTAAATCTTTAGGAATGTATTGCTGAGCTGCTGTAATGCAGCGCTAGCAGCTCCTGTCGTCTGCTTCTTTCTACTGCATGTCAACTAACAGGAACAGTGTCTGTATTGTCTGAAACTATTAACATCATGTCAAACATTTCTGATCTTGTTTGGACTCTCCAGAAGCTGATTTAAATATCTGGAGCAGAGACCATAATTACAACTATTGCTTCTATTACTGTAACATGTACCTCATTCTCATTACTAAGATTAATATTAACATTTATGTTGCCTTACAAGGCTAATTGTAATACCAGCGTAGTACATTTACATGATTTAATGCAGTATATTTGTTTAAACTGTAGCACAAACTCCATATGAGGCTGTTTACAGGAGTATGACCTAAATATCTATCTATGTAAGTGCTGTTACACCCTAAAATGTAAACCTGATATTCCCTTATGTGGTCACAAATGGATGTACAGTATATGCCAAACCATTAAATCAGAGTTAAGTCTTTTTAAGCCTTCATATATTTGAACTGACAGCAATCTTGCGTGTGGTCTTCCAGCCCTTAGTTTGGTCTGACAGGTCACATGACGTCATCAACAGGCACAGCAGCATGGAGCGGTGGGTTGTGCTTTTTGGATCGTATCCGTCTGAAGCACACGTGTACACACACACACACACACACACACACACACAAACAAATTACTTCTTTATCTAAACAGCATTTCAAACATGTATGTTTCTTTTAAACTATAGATAGATGCTTTTTGAAGATCTGAGCATAACTATTACTTAAATCACTAGACAAGAACTTCCCACCACCACTATATAAACTTCAGACTGAGATGTTAAACTGATTTGAAATAATTCTTATATTGTAGTCACTTATAGCTTTTTAGTGTGCTGTAGATGTCCAGCCACAATGTGCTGATAGATAGTGATTGCCACAACTGGATGTGTATTTGGTTAAAGGAAATGATTTTTAATGGCATCTTGACACCAGATAGTTTCTATTCAATGTTTGCTTCAGTGATTTATGTCCAAGGTAATGACAAGGTACACACTCTATGGTGTGAAGCAGTTGCTAACTCATTGAAAGGTTTTTAATGTCCTTGAATTACTTGAACAGCTCAAAATTGATTCCACTAAGGAGACATCCACTCAGGATAACTTATAATTGGTTGCATTCAGGCATGACAAACCACTGGCCAGGAGGTTACAGCCAATTATATTACATAAAAGTGCAGTAAGCAACTTGAAAAGGGTAAATAGTCCAATAAAAGTAGAGGATTATTAAGAATGTCATTGATGAATAGCGAAAGTTTGACCTCAGAACTCTGCAAAATAAATCACGCTGGCTAAGAAGCAAGTCATCCTGCAGAGGAAATGGGTCGATAAATACACAATCCATGTACTTGTCGGTGATTATTAAGCCAGAGAATGGACATACACTATATGAGTTTACTTGTAATCAAGAAAGATCATCGCAAAATTATCAAAATGGTGAATTTTTAATTTACAACACAGTATGCTGTTAAAATTGTCTGTGTTTTATAAGGTTTGTCTGGGGAAATCAGGTTTTTCTAACCCTAATTACCTGACTTGAAAAGGAAAAGGAGAAAACAAAGGAACCCCAAAACACTGAATCCCAAATTGCTCCCGATGGTCATGCCAGCACCTTGCATGGTAGCTTGCTGTTATCGGTGCATGTGTGTGTGAGAGAGAGTGGGTGAATGACAGGTAAATTGTAAAGCACTTTGGATTAAAATGCGACAGAAATGCAGCTATTTACCATTTTACTTAGAAACCCTGTCCAGGGTTGTGAGTCAAAAGCAAAAGCACAGATCTTTGGTAATGCAGCTGTGCATACTGAGCAACTGGTACATAACATACCATCAGCCATCTTCTGCAAGTCCTTGAAAATGCGGAGGTGGTGAGCCAGGTCTGTAGCCAGAATGATGTCTCTCATCAAATCCAGCATGCGCTGGTAGTCCTAAGAAACAGCAGATAGCAGAATATAGTAAATTGGATTTAAAAGCGAGACAGTATGAAGACATCTGTAATGTGTACATGTCAGATTTTATGTCTCACCTTCCTGGAGAACTTCTCAAAGATGTTGCAGCCTTGAGTGTTCAGAATGGCGATGGCCTGGGCAAAGTGATGTCTCTGTCGATGGTAAATGTATGAAAACATTTAAAAAGGGTGCTTCAAAAAGGCTGTTGAGTCATGATGCAATGCAAAAAGCTAAGCAATTTAGATGCCACCCACTGCCTCCCACTGCTGCAAGGAATTCAAGTTTGATTTTGGCCACTAGGTGTCGTATTAGGACACAACAATATTAATAACTCACAGATAGTTAAGTTCATCAATTATGAAGGCAGAAACCAATATAACCTGAAATAATTGTACTTTCTTAGTCTACACAGTGTGTACTATTATATATGCATTAAGATTTATATAGGCACAAATCTCCCATGTTGTTTGAAAACATGGTTCAAGCTTTGTTAGGTTTCCAGTGAGCTCTCCCACATCGCTGTGATGTAACTGGTTGTGAGTTTACCTCCATCACAGATCCCTCTGAGCTGTAGAGAGCAGCCAGCACAGATTGCTGAAAATAAAAATCGACAGATAAATGAAAAATGAAACACAATCCTTTTAGTGTACATGTCGTATTGATTCAAATTGAAATAACATCCTCCAATAAAATACACGGTCTCCTATTCAACTGTACATGTCGGCTCTAATATGAATCTTCAAACAGCAGAACAAATGATGAGCGACCTTTGCCGCATAAAGACAATTGGCGTGTGTATCGTTTAGGTGCTGGAGGGTTATACATGATTAGAGTGGAACAGAGCAACATGCTTCCAATCACAATGACATCTTTTGTCTCATTGAGGCGAATCCACAGACGCAGAGATGCAACCCGACTCTGATATTGCTGACAAACAAAGCCTTGTTCTTACTGATGTACTCCATCATGAGCATCGAAAAGTCAATAAATACTCTACATTTTTAAAGTGCAGGTGCAGCACTGCTCTACTCTACATGTCCAGAAGGTTTATTGTATTTATTTTAATATATTCTTCTCCCTTTTCTCCCTTTGCATCAATCCTGATGCTTCATCGTATGCCCTCTTACAAAGCAAAAGTATATCTGTGCTCTCACCGAGGCCACTTGGAAAGAATTGTTGGTGCCACGGTGGTCCAGGTCATGGCACATACAGGAGACAAAGAGAGCTAAAAGCTCTATATCCCTAAAATGAGAGAAGACAGTAGGATCATTTTAGCAACATAAACAACGCCAACATTAGATTCCTGAAGTCTTTATAAGTTAAAGCGATGAAGCTTAGAGGAGCAGAGTGTTGTATACTCACTCGAGGTAGTTGGACAGCCCTAGGTTTTTGTAGAGCAGGTAGCAGAAGTGTGAGACAGAGAAGGCGTGCATCCAGTTGTGGTACGGAGGGTCCCTGTAGCCTTTCTTCACCATCAGACAGAACCTGTCACCAAGACAACAGTTTATCTACAACTCAACACGTCGCAAGTGACACATGTAGTCTAAAGGTGCTACATTATGGTGATGAAGTGTTGCTAACTTCCACCACAACCCATCTATGACAAAAGAATAATTTTGAACTATAATTTTCCATTATACTGATCAATCCTGACCAAAATCTGGTCAGATGAAAAAGCTGCTTATGTCTCACTTGCCAGGGTTTGGTTCTGTGTCTTATAGTCAAATAGGACAAATGGAAATTTAAAAAGTCAACCTCAGAAGCACTATAGTGAAGGACACACAAATACACACACAGGCTCTTATATTAAGTACATGAATTAATGGAGTTGTCAGACCTGGCGAGAGTGTGCAGGTCAATCTTGTACGTGTTGATGAAACCCATGTCTTCAAACATGCTGAGGACGCACTGCAAACACACACAAACAGGATCGGTTACATCGGTTATGATTTTGTGTTTTCTTTTGTCTTTTCCGCTCTGTTCTCTTCTCACTTTTGCTCTTCCTCACTCCTCCCCCTCTTCCTTACCATGGGTGTGGTGTCATCGGGCAGGGAGCGCGGCGTGTACGTGAACTCGGCAAAGCAGGGGTGGATCTCCTTCACCGGTTCGATGCCTGTCACCAGCAGCTTAGACACCTCTTCCTCTGAAACCTGGAACATACACATACTGAATGATATTGAGTAAATAATATTGACGTTGCCATTAAAAACAATACATCTGTGAGTGAGAGTGACTGAGACGTGCAAATATGGATTTACCTTCATATGGTACTTCATCATTTCATTGGCCAGGTGGGATCTGAACTGAGCTTCATGGACTTTCTTGTAGAGCAGAGACTACAGAAACAAGACAATATAACAGTTAGAAACATGTACTTTACTGAGTATTTTAACTATTATTGTCATAGATGGACACATGATGAGTTACGGTTCAGCATCACCGAGAAACATGGCCTTGAACAAAATCCAACATTTTCTTGTTTTTCTTTTTTTTTTCCTTTTGACTCTTGCAAAGATTGTTGTTGTGGACTCACATTGTGTTTGATCTTTCACACCCATAAGGAGATTGATTTTAAAGTGAGGTAAACTGTTTTTTGTAACAACAGTTCCAGAAAATTGAGTCCCAGCACCAGTCCCAAACTTTGCCTCCTGCCTATTTTCAGTCATCCAGCTGAGTCCATTTTTGCAAAATCTGCTTGGGTACATACTTCTGTATGTGCGTATGCTCATCTCATATCATCTTATCTCAATATCAAATCCAAAATTCATGATTGTGAAGTGTACTCTAATTTTCAGAGGGCTTTTCCCACTATCAAAGCCTCGTGGCCACTGTACAAAACAATATAACTCAAACTGAACGCTGCCAACATTTCAGTGCATGAGGGAGTTTCTCTTTACAACGCACAGCATACACACACAGTGAGCAGTGATTAATAATGCATTTGGTCATGTTTAAATGATTTATGAGCTACCTAGAAGGCAATTATTTTCCCAATCAAATATCTTTATAGTTTGTAGATAAACTATCGAGTACCTGCAGTCATTCAAAGGTCAGACTCTACAAGAGCTACTTAGTATGAAGGTGAATCGGAAATGCTGAATAAAACATCGTCACAGCTGTACTTTTGTGACTATGTCTGTGCCTCAAATTAATATAATGTTATCTAGCACATTATGTAAAATCTTTTATACAGAAAACCTGCCATTATCAATACTGTCTCTGCAAACATACAACTGTCAATTGTTGATTACATTTTTTAAAAATTCAATAACTCTAGGGGCTGCAATGAAGAGACATACGACAACAAAGTTTGATCATCACTAACATTTTGACAAAACTGTTGTATAGCAGAACTGAGGTTATTGCTGATAGATTTGTGAAGTATTGGAAAAAGTAATCTAATCTCTTTATCCTTTCTCCAATCAGCATTATTATCACAAACGTCTACATCATCATCTCGGTAAGCGTCATAGAGTAGTTCAGCTGAATGTGTGTTAATGGCTTTGCAGCAGCCTTACAATGCCTAAGCACTACACCATACAGTAAAAGCTACTCAGTTCCATCATGGACCGCATCGCTTTAAATTTCCCTTGAGACTTTTGCTCTACTCTACTCTGTCTTGACTGTGCATTTTGCTTCCACTGAACTGATCCCATTTTGCAAGACAGACATCGATCTTTTCAGTGGCACTAAGTACAGACCTACAACTCTGTTTTAAGAAGTAAGATACTCCTAATGATGGATAGACTATAAGCGCCTTTCTTTGCAGCCAAATTAATCAAAGAGGATGAAGGTAAATTGAAATAAATTATGAGCTACCTTTAAAAGCAAGCTTCATTTTTAAGCTTGCAGTCGTGCTAATGATCAATGATGGTTTACAACGAGCCAGAGTGTATGCAGGTAAACGTGGGAGAAGAGACTTACATGGGCAATGCTGATACCACAGTAGATAGAGAAAGCTGTGGCCAGATCCTCATCAAAGCGGTTGAACCATGGCCCATTCATTTTATTCACCAACTCAGCCACGCCGATCACCTCTAGAGGAGAGAGAGCAAGAGAGGGATTTAAAGACAGAAAGATGGAGAGAGAAGAGGAGCGAGAAATGGACGGTGAGGCATTGAGGGAGGCAGTGGGTTGAGGAGGGTAACGAGGGTAGGATAGAGAAATGGACGAGCGAGACAAAGTTGATGATGAAGAAAAATGGAAAGAAGAAGATGAGAGTCAAGGACGGGAAAATGAGGTACAGAATGCAACAGTCAGAGGTGCAGAACAGACATTGAATCAAATAGGTCTGCTAGCTTAAATTTGTTTCACACTGTAGCTGCACCTTATTGCACATAAAAAGATCTGAATTTTAACTCTCATAACTGTCTGAGCTTCAGTTTTCTACAGAGAGACAAATCTAAAGTTTCTCTACTTGGGCACACCAAGAAGTCAGGGGCACCGTTAAAAAGTGAGTTTTCTGTAAGTATAGAACAGATAGTTGAATCTCCAAAGTGCTCTCTAACATTTAGGCACAAGGATATGATGTAACATCTCTCTGTGCTATTCTGGGACAGCACCTGTGTAGAAAAGTAGCTTAGTTTTTAACAGGAAAAAGGAGGAGTAGGTATGTACTGTAGAGGATGATAATGTGGAGACAGTGAAATGAAAAGTCAATATTGGTCTTTATTTCATTATCAGTAACCTAGTTATTGCATTATCGGACATTACAGGGACAACTGGACGCCTCCAATTACAGACAGAAGAGTGATTTCTCTGCCTGTTTTAAAACTTGGTAGCTAATTGACTGTTGGTGGATATTATCAAAATGTTGGAGTTAAAGCAGTGAGTCTGTTCTTACCGTTGTTCTCATCTTTGATGGGGAAGCAGAGGATGTTTCGAGTCCTGAAGCCGGTGCTGTCGTCCACACCGCGGTAGAAAAGAGGATGGGAGTAGGCGTCTTTAATGTTCAGGATCTGACCTGTGGTCGCCACGTGACCTGCGATACCCTGATCTGCTGGGATGCGGAACTCCTTCTGTACTCATACACACAGATACACACAATTGCTTATGTCATCTGGAAACAGGATTAATTATTATTTGTTGTCATTTTTGTCAAATGTGAGGAGAGAGGAAAGATGACCAATCAGGGTGTGTTATTTCAGGTCTGGGTGGGGTCTTTTGCTGCATGTCATTCCCTATTTCTCTCTCTTGTCATTTTCTGTCTGCATCTACTGTAAACTCTCTAATAAAGGCATAAAATGCCCCCCAAAATACTTGACAATGTCAGTATATACAACCAGAATCAAAGTGGTGAAGTGGTGTACGGATTTAAAGTGAGCATCTGTTTGTGAAAGCTTGTGTGTTGTACCTCTTCATCACTAACCACGCCCCCGTCAAACACCTTTGCCACCAACTCATGGCTGAGGCGATCCAGCAGGAACACTGAACAGCTGGAGAGCAGAGAGAGGGAGAGAGTTAGAGAGCGGGTTATAGAGGACGAACGAAAGCAAAGAAAATGAGAGCATTTTATCTCATTTCATCTCAGGTCATTTTGTAACTTTAATAAATGAGACAAGTCTGTTAAGGACAAATTGCCGAGATAGCCTTTGCAAATGGAGATAAAGACATTCACACTATACACACAGACACATATGCATGCTGCACACACACTCACTCTCTCAAACACACACACACACACACACACACACTGAAACATCCCTTTGAAGATGAATCAGAGGGCTTACATCTCTGCACCGCTGAGGTTCCTGGCCTCCACTATAATTTCCTGTAACAGCACTGACACATCATCTGAAAGAATTAGAGAGAGAGAGAGAGAGGGAGAGAGGAAACGAGGGTGAGAGGAAATAAAAGGAAAACAGAGGAAATACAAGGAATACAGCAAAGCCCAGATAGACAGAGAGAGATCCCACCATGAGCACTGGTGGATCAGCTGCACAGGCTGATAAGAGCTTCTGTAATCAACAGTTCAGTACAGTGAGAGGCTATTTGCTTTTCCCATGGATCAATTGTTTTGTACCTGCAATCATGATGATTCATCAATGACTTATTCTACTGTTGCTGCTTACCGTTCTAGATAAGAATCGAAATGACTCTGTGTAATTACAGGATAGAGAGGTGGAGCCATCAATTTTAATGCCCTTTTGATTTTATGGTTATGATCCTGGGTGTAATCACTTTTAGGGTCGGTAATATCTCATTCAATTACGTGCACCATTCGTTTCATTAGGTGATCACTTAAATATCAGCCATTAATGCAAATTGTCCTGCAACGTTGCCTCTTCACAGAGACAGATAGACAGACAGACAGACAGACAGAGAAAGGAAAAACTTACCCAAGTGTGTGAAGAGATTCTTGGCCACTTGTAAGAGCGCCTATGTGGAGAAACAGTGGACACGGAAAGCTTTTTAAATGGCAGCCTCATGTATACTTATGTATGCATACAGTGTGTGTGGATGTGTGTGTGTGTGTGTGTGTGCGTGTGCAATACCTGGCACTCCACTTTGAGCTTCTGTTCTTTCTGGAAGGCCAAAGTTGAAGTGAGAACTGTTGAAGTGTAGCAGAAACAGTGCTGGATGGCGTGCTCATCTGCCTCTGTGTGTCTGTGATGGAGAAGACACACACACACACACACACACACACACACACACACACACACACACACACACACACACACACACACACACACACACACACACACACAGTTGAATGGTAAATATGAATTTCGGCAGAACTAATAGGCTGCTGTGGGATTTCGGTACAATGGATATTCATGATCGTGATAATCATAAATATTTTGCATGACCCTGCATTGCTATTAATACATTTCTAAGACACGCAAAGAAATTCAAAATGCATATTAAAACTCAATACAGATGAAAAAAGAAGCACCTACAATTGTGTGTAAATGAATATCAGAGGAAATTAATAGAACAAACCCTGGTTTTCTGCAGGTAATGACTGTGGCTGTCACTCTCCTTCCAAATAAAATTATGTGTGAACTCGACAGGGTTAAGCAGGCAAATGAAGACTGATGGATGGAATAATCTGCAGAGTTTCTGACCACAGTGATGACAGTAATTGCCTGCAGTTATCTCTTCTTGTCTACAGAGGGCAGTGGCACATTATTGTGTTGATGTGAGGAGCAAAGTACGGCTCCAGGACTCTCAGGAATCCTAGCAAAGGATGCAGGATTTGTACCCAGCCTGGAACAAGGCCTGGGGAGGGAACTAAAGTTCACTCTGACAATAGGTTCAAGTCATCTGTGACTGACATTAAGGAAAAAGTACACAGAGCAGAGGGCTTCAGTCTTGTACGTCAGGTTGGAGAATCGTTTTCTGTGTTATTAGCTAGAGAAAATAGTCTCCATTTCTGCAGTGAGAGTGAAAATCAGCAGGAGTGCGTTTCCAAAGACCAGTCAGACGCACACAGTGACACTTTCCTCAAAGAAACTGGTGTTTATGAGAAATAATGTGTGTTTTGGTCTTGTGTATGCTGACGTAGCCTTTGGGTTGGCTGCAGTTTCTCAGAGGCATAGATAGAATGAGACCCTGTCTTTCTTCATTAATAAATCCATCAACCTATGACTACTCTGGCTTCGCTCACATTGCTGTAAACTTAAATATCAACACAAAACCTCATCCTGGGCTCGGTCTTATATATCATTGAGCTCCTAAAATTCTCATACTGCTATGACGGGGCAAATGTATTGTGAGATCATGATTTTTGTCATGTATTCATCATCTTCAGTATAATTCTGTTTCTTTTTGAGACTACTACTGTGCATTTTCAACCTGCTCTGCAGTAAAACAAGATTCACTGATGTTTCTGATGGTTTGTGTGTAGTGGTTTTTATCTTTTGGCACCTGGTTATGGTATCTAGTTATGGACTGGTTACTGATGGGCCCAAACATGCCCAGAGGCGGAATATGTTTTCATGCACCTGCGTCATGGGCTACAAGGCTAAATTATACTGTTTGGAGGCCAGGCATGCATGCAACTTCCAACAAACTCTGCATATGAATGCACAATCTATATGATGAGGGGAAGTATCTATGAGCTATACGGCTGTACTAAAATCTGGATGACTGTACTCTGAGCAAAGGGTAGATTTATCACATTTTATGCACAGTTGCTACCATAATCCTGTTGCTGTTACTATGGAAATGATATGCCAACTCTGTCATCAGTGCCACTGGCAGAGAGAGAAATTGTAGGACATGATCCTCTCTCATCTATCTTAGTCTTCAGAGAGAGAGCG